>NW_007360984.1:750016-915093 GCF_000409485.1 Glarea lozoyensis ATCC 20868
AGGTATTCGCTGGTGGTCACCCACCCAACTACTAATCTGCCGATCTAAGGCTTGTGTATGGCAGAGCGGACGGGATGCCCAATTCTCCTTAGTCTGTGGTCGTATGTGACAGAAATGCTTGTTTTTCGATACATATTGTCAAAAACAAACGTCTAAAGGATAAGCTCCACATACTTTGCTCCAGTCGATACTACCTCCAGTTCCGATGAGTTGACGAGCTCTAGGGGTAACTATTGATTTCAAACACAGAAACAATTAGAGAGACGCATGCCATTACACACTTGTCTTCCCTTACGTGGTAAGCAGGGTAAGCAGGATAAGTCAAAAAGCTCTACTCAAACAAGATTCTTGCCTTAAAAAAGGAGCAACCTGGAACATCTCTGGTTCCACCATTCAATTAATAAAGCATCTCTCAAGGTATGATCGGACTTAACAACTTAAGTAGAACGTGTCTCGCGGAGGACAAAATAAGTGTCAGTTACCTACCCGCTAACCTTGGACTGAACAATAAGTCGACTTCGAATAGAGTTTAAAAAGTCTCATCTATTGAAAACAACTAACGGATAGTGATAACGTTTTAAGTTAATCCACTAAATATACAATACTTCGTTAAATTAATCAAGAAAATATTGAATTGCGACTACTACTTATTTTGTCCTCCGCGAGGGTGTGTAAGACCGGGACTGTCAATATAGAAGCGACGATTATCACGTGACTTCCCTCATGTTGTTCAGTAGGGCCTACAGTCAGTATCAAAGGATGTCCAGATTTGACAGGATTGAAAGCTACCAAACAGCTTATAGAATTGGACCAAGTGAGTACCCGGGTAGCAAATATTTACCAATTTTTTCTCCGTTCCACAATCACGATTGTGCTGCTTGATGCAGACCGAAAACCAAAATCGCATTCTAGAAAGTTGCTAATTTAGTCACGAACCCCCCATTTATTCTGCTGCAGCACCAGACCGCTGGGAGATCTTCTGCAACGTTCGGTTCCCCATGAACCCCGCTTGGTCTCAACCAGGATTTCGACGACGCCCTCGAGAGTTGAAACGAAACATAGTTTCCGTCGCATGCTCTTGCCGCATGATTGTTTCTCGGAGATTGTCACTGCGCAAGGTCTTGAAGATATAAATTGAGCAAGATGGACAAAGCAGCTAACTCTAAATGATGCGAAAAACAAAACAAAGTGACAAACCCGAGAAACTCGAAACAAGATTATCATTTCCTTCTGGTTGCTTCTTTGCTGTTGCTCTGTCATGAATTGTGAGCAAATGCAGTCTAGCGTCACATGTGCTGCCCAAAGCGAGTCAGCATCTTCTTACGACATCCTGCTTTTCGGTGTCGAGACCTTTGACCGCAAGCGCAACCATCACCAACCACCTCAATTCTCCTTCCCCACGACATTTGGTCGACTTTCAATTCTCTGTACATCCGTGGCCAAAGGAACTCATTCGCCTCCGCCCTTTTCACCATACTCCTTTGTGTTTTCCATTTTGTGAATTACTCTCGTTCATTCAACCACGATAAATAGATTTACACCAAGCACCCGACGCATTCATTCCAACCCCGCCGCCCACCATAGAAAGCTGCTTTCAGAAACTCAACATACCGCATTTAGCCTTTCTTTCTTTACGAACAGCGCACAGCGAACATATTTACAGCGACCATCAAGATGCTTCGCACGCCCGAAACCCTCAGCGACCCGGATCGCAACCTGGAGGAGTCAACAGGTCCGGCAGAGACTCGAAACGACTCTACCAACCCCGTCGCGACAAACACAGATTTAGACTACATAATAGAAGAGTCGAACGAGCTTCCCGATCCCTCCCGGATTGGCGCCAAAGCGTCATACGGACGTTCCATGAGTATTCATAGCGACCCAATTCCCAGCCTAGAAGACGAGTCAATGGGCGAAGCCGGCATACCAGAAGATACAGATCTCGATTACATGACCGCAGCATCAAACAGAATCTACTCACCCCCACCTCATATTGCAGCGCGCTTTTATCGACCAACAAACAATCGTCGCAAGTCATCCGCCGCCTCCTCTCGCCGAAATTCCATGTCATCTGCGCATTCCCAGCAGTCTCACATTTCGAACCGCCATGGGCGTGGGCCACAGAGTAACTATATCGCACAAAATCTCCGCCGTGCATCAATCTTAGAGGACCGCAAAGCTAGACTAGCAGATAGAGCCGCTCATGCTGAAAAGGTTCGTCTCAGAGCTGCATTAGCCAAGGCGCAGCCTAGAGGCACAACAAATACCGAAGAAAGAGCACTGGCAGCGCAGAAGGCTAGAGATAAGAATTTAGCAGAGATTGGAGCTCGTTGTGCCGAGGAGGTCAAGCGCGCCAAGGGTGTCGCTATGAGCATGAAAGAGAAAAGAGAGGCCGAAGGAAAGAAACTCAGAAAGGAAATGGAGGAGAGACTTGCCGAAGCCGACAGAAGACGAGAAGAGATGTTGAATAGAGGCAATATCAAAAAGGAGAGAGGCAGATCTATCAGCCAGCCTAGAAAGAGCTCATCGCCGATGCCAAAGATTGTTGAATCACTCAGTGAAGCTGCCGCCGCTGTTAGAATACAGAAGAAGTGGAGAGTTCATCAACGGTGGAAGGCGCTCAAGGAATTCTCTGACCTTGGTCTTACTATTGATGGAGTTCAAGATACATCATTCGAGAGCGTTGTCGAGCTCTTAGCTGAAGAGAAGGTCCTGGTTGGCACGGCAAAGATTTTACGGATATGTGGTCTGAAAGAGGGCGAAAGTGGCTCTGTCAATGAGATGACAGCTGTTCGAACGTTCCTGAGCGCTTTTCTTATTCTGGGGCATCCTACCCAGGTCCTTAGCAGTAAGAGCGACAGTAAAGAACAAGAACAGGTGGGAGTATTGCCATTGAGAAGAGATGATCTTGCTAATCCTCAATTGCAGGATCTAGTGGCAAAGGCTCGGGATTTACTTATTTCTTTCGAGAACGTTTTATCTCTGTTGACAGCCACAAACAATTATACTCCCCCCGCGTCGGAGCTTTCTAGCTTGTCGGAGGTGTATGCTACATTTTTCAATGCCTTTATTGCCTGGAAAGCAAGGGATTCGAGCACTCTTATTGACATGATGGTCTTGCAATTTGTGGAGTTGGACTCGATTTGGCAAACCGTCAAGAATAGTACAGAAGAATCTGTCACCGACTCGTATAGGGATGGTATTCGGGATAATCAGCTGAAATTGATGGTTCGAATCAAGAAACTTGCCGGCGCCGCACAGGGGAAAAAACTGATCACAAATGCTATCAGAGAGTCAAGAAAGGCTCGCGCTCAAAAGCAACCCACCGGAGACTCGCGACCACGGGCTGCGGATTCTTCCACGTCGGAAGCAGACACGCTCGAAGCTCTCAAAGTCTCCGAGAGAACAGTGAGCAGCAACCTTCAAACTTTGACACCACCAGCAACCCCGACTAGACACGCAACGAAACCACAGTCATCACTTGCAGATGCTCTGCGTACCGATACTGCGATTATGCCTGACAACCGTACTATCGCGCATGAGGTAGCCATCAACCGCGAGTACCGTATTGCAGACGATGCTCTTGAAAAGAGAGATCTTTTCATGAAGGATATATGCGATGCGATGCGTCAAGACATCGCTCAGGGCAGAGGAAACCCTTGGGTGCTCGCTATGGCTGAGAACATCAAGGGTAAACTCCAAGGTCTTCTCAAGCCTGGAAACTCAATGCATACTATGATTGGCGAGGCCCTCGATAATGATGTAGTTGCACGAGAGTTACATAATGGTAACTTTTCTTACGACAACTTTTTCTCCTTTATGGCGAACATCATTCCTAAGCTGTGTGCTCCTTTCCGAGATGACGAGATGAAAGTCTTGGTTGGGTCCTTCGAGAACAAACAGCCGGCTGTGGATGTAGTCGATCGTTTAAAGAACTTGTTTCACGCGATCGATTTGATGCAGATTGATTACGCAAATTTTATGCTCCAGACAGCGGCTCCGGAACTCATGAAGCATGCCGTAGCTTACGAGACGACACGGTTTAAGGAAACAATGGAGGAAACCTCCAACAATCTTACCGCTACCGAGGCAGCTTGGAGGCATGCTAGAGAGAAGGTCCTCGCTGAGGCAGTTCGACGAGATCCAGATCATGTTCAATTGTTGAGAGATCAACCAGGCCCGGAAAAGATATATGCACAAATGCTTACAGATGTTTTCACTTCTTTCGACTCATCAATCCCCATCCCAGAAACGCTTTTCATCGACACGAAGCGTATCACCAAGACACGTGTCGAGGTTCTTCGTATCGTCACAGCAGGAGCGATCTTGCTCCAGTGCAAAAATCTACTCAAACGGGATGTCCGGAGCCAGTGGAAGACCGAGGCCACACGCATCTACTCTGTGCTTGAGAATTCCAAAGACGCTACCTCAGCAGCTCAGGGCATCCAAGCTGCTCTGGAATCATCACGTAGCATGCCTGTCGCCACTAAAAACCACATCCGCGACCTCGTCACCCGGATTGTAAATACCTCAGCTGATATCGACATCTTCCCCTCCGCGGAAGGCGTAGAGCCTAAACCAGCATCCGAACTCAGAGATCCCGTTATGCGACTCCTAGCGACTCGGCTAAGAAACCACATCTTGACACGTCTGGCAGCCAACACGGAGAAAGAGAAAGTTAAGAGCGCGAGCACTGCGAGTGAGAATCTAGCTACGCTGGGCCTTCCGGAGTTCGTGCAGAGGGTCGGTGCGATCGTTGATGAGGTCGGGAGAGTGGGCGTGCTAGATCGCGAGGCGCATGGGCTGTGGTATGAGGAGGTTGCTCAGCATGTGGAAGGTGCAATCTCGGCTTGAAGAGGTCTTTAAGGAGTAAGAGATGGGTGTTTTGTTTTTTGGGTATCATAATAGGCGTTTGGGGTCCCTCATGAGCAGCGTGTATACGAATCTCTTTTAGTACGATATCTCTGTTTGGGTTAGGCGGTTTGCATATGGGATGGGTTTATATGAGGATAGCGGGTTTTGTTTGGCATTGGAATGGCTGCGCTTTTGTATTACTTTGGCTGAGAGTTGGGGTTTTGGTGTATGGATATGGATGGGATGGAGCGGGAGCGGGATATGGTATATACATACAGCGGAGGAGTGGGCTAGATGGCAATGTATATCTAGATAGCGAACGCAAGAAGCGAGTTTGACGATGATCACAAGTTCTACTAATTTTCTTGAGTGAGCTGGGTGAGTGTTTGATGTTGTGGGTGCCAGGGGGGTGGTGAGGGTTGTCAACCTTGGATGTATTATGTTATGACTCCCCGAAACATTGTGGAAAGAACGCAGCCTGATCTAGGCTGGAGAAGTCGGCGTCTTCCATTGCTCATCCTCACGGTTGACTTATATCTATCCCGTAAGGACCTTCTTATATATTCTTTTTAGCTAATACATTACCCATGTATTTCCTCGCTCAAAAGATGATGTGCGTGGTACCTCTGATGAGTATTTCCACGCCAGTGTTGTAACAGGGGAGTTAATTCGGAAAGAGACGAGGGTCAGTTGCTCAAGTAGAAGGAAGTGAAGATCTTTACGCCTATTCACGTCTTCTAGTTGGAATTACCATAGGAAGGAGGTGAGAAGAAAGAGGTCACAGGAGGAGAAACACATAGGAAGCTAGAACCGGCCTTGTTCAAAGCCTTAAGTTTAAGATGATGGATGTGTTGATTTATTTTTGATCCACCTCATACTACTTGTTAAATTCCCACATAAATACATGCACACCTTTTAGATGCCCCCGAAAAACAAGATTTTAAGTAAAGTCATCCCTCTCACTCCCACCGAAAAAGAAATATGATTGCAAAAGAATGGGGTATTGAGTATTTGATATCATGAAAACAGAGGGATGTCCTGAACGCCTGCGATTTTGTAATTAATTTCAATGTTGAAGATGTGAGGTGGTGGAGCTTAGTCGGCTTGGATTATGATTCTGCAACCCACATTAGCAAGACAACTGGGGTTAAGATAGCGGACAAACTCACGGCAGACTCTCAAACACAACCTCATTATCCTCATAATGCACGACAAAGCCACCACCAAGAACTCTTCTCAGGGCTTGAAGCCTATGTAACTTCCACCACTTATCAATCTTCATCGTCCCCGATTTATGTACGCGAACCGTCATTCTCGAGCCATAGATACGACCATTCTCATCTCTTGCGGTCGAGTATCGCGGGCCGAGTGCTGGATGTTGGACAGTGTTCAAGATGTCCGAGAAATTGGTGTGGAGCGTTTTCCGGTCTTTCTTTGCAATTCGTTTGGAGGACTCGGTCGCGAGCTGGCGGAGGGTATGCTCGAGTTGGTTATTTTGGCGGTAGACGTCGTACCGTTTTACGAAACGCGCTTCTTCGGCGGCCATTTCGTCTTCATCGTCGGAACTTACAGGGCCGTCGTCAGTTTCTCGTGGGGTGTGGCTCTTTTCGTAGATTAGAGCGATGTTTTCACCAGATGCGACTTGGACTTTGGTGTCACTGCTCTCCAGCTGTTCTACGAATGCATCCATTGCGGTTTCTGTCTTTTCTTCGAGGTCTTCGAGCGAAGTTGCCAGAAAACCCCATGCCTGGCACGCTGCTGCTACCACTTCTCCGTTGTCTGCTGCCTCGATGGAATTTCCGTCTGATTCGATAATCTCTAGTAAATCATCCATCACATCACCAATTTCATCATCTCCAGCACCTCCATATACTGCTGCTGTACTGAGTGTATGTATCGCCGTCGCTTTGACCGCAGGATATTCCGAATCTGAATAGGTTCTCTTTAAGGGCTGGAATAAACCGTCGTATGCTGTTTCGGAGGGGACCGTAATAATGGTGAGTGCAATAGCTGAATCAATTGTTAGTTCTAGTATTTCGCGCAAGTCAAGACTACTATACCTCTCAGTGCAAGGCATATTTCTTTCTCTGTATTGTCTACTTTAATGCTCTTCATTAACGCCGGGAACAACTCGCTGGTCTTGTGTTTTATCTGGTCGAAAGCATAATGGCTCATCAAGTAATGAGTATATGCGGTGAGGGTCGTCTCTCTTCCTTGGGCGCTACTTCTTTTTCTATCTATGATTTCTTCTATGCGATCGGTGAGGTCTTGTTTCCATGCTTCGGTGGCGTCTTCGGGCAGATCTGTCGCAAGCATATCATCGATCGAGTTGACACTGGTGCGCTTGGTCAGTTGCGTCGCAGGTAGAACAAAGAACAGATCTTGTATTTACCTCCAGTTTGTGCTATCGCTTAGATCTCCATCTTCGTCATCAGAGCCATGGCGACTGACAGCTCTGCTGTGTGTGCGAGAAGTTGGGGCAGTGGAAGCTCTGGAAGAGATACGAGACTGAGCTTTTTTCGAAACTGTCTTTCCGCTCTCCAAAGCGCGTCGCCGTAGGTCGTCGTGCATTTTTGCGATGCGAATGAACTTCTAGGATGTGTTCAAAGGTTGTAAGTGTGAGCAAGCGCGTGAATCTGGAGATTCCTGGAAATTCAAGTGTGCGGGGTACTAAGGTACAAGTTGAAGCTGGGGGTTTAAATGCGATTCTGATCTCGTGTTATCGTATAGCTCGATCGTAGGGTATTTGAGGAGGAATTTTCTGTAAAGCTAGTTCGTCCATTAATTACGTAGGAGAAGTTGGCGAAGATGATAGTATCTGGACCGTCTTAAATATCAACAAGTTCTTAGTGTGCGAAAAAGATTGGTGGTATGATGGGGAACGGGGAAAATCGTCCTCGGGAGAGCGCCAACTCAGGGATTATCAGGCGGCGTGGGCTAGAGCTAGGCTAATTATGGCGTCGGTAATGGAGCGTGATCATCGTTTGAGTGGAGCCGCCTCTTCTGCTGCAAACCATATATGGAATGGATTATGACAGAGTTCACCACAATCATAACGAATTCGTCTATGTTATGCGAACAGACTATTCTCAGTATATGTAGTCATAACTCATTCCTGTAATCTGAATGAACATATCATATGAATCTCGACTTACCTAGGTCCCCCGTATATGACTCAATACCCACCCTTCGCGCTAGTCCCCGCCTTGCCTAAGCTGAGCTCTTATCGATTGCACTCGCTTATCCGCCTGTGAGTGAGCTGGTGTTGCCTGACGGCCTCGACTACAACCCCTCCTTCCCTCCTTCTATCCAAACTTCACGACACTCCCTTTCCGACTTTCTTCTGCTGCGTCCTCGCTCGATTTTTGATGCTGTCTCTGCTTTGACTAGCAGTTCAACATTCTCACCATTCATCATTTCACCGTACCCTGTACCCAAACTTATCTACCTTCCGACGGCCTCGACCGGGAAACAACGTGTTTCACCTACGTGATTTCGATTCCACCTTGTCCGATCGTATCACAAACAACTTCGCAGGATATCTAATATTCTTGTCTGCCTTCTATGCTGCGCATACTAGCACATCTACAGGCTGTTCAGAAGCATAAGGACCACACGATGCCGCAACAAGGTATGTCAGACTTCCTTACGTTCGGAGGTGGATAAGGCTGGCAGAACAAAATGAGCAGCCTACATGAAATCGCTCTCTCGGTATCACATACGCTGGCATGCCAATCTGGGCTGCCGAGTGCTCCACGCTCTTCGACTTTCATTGTTGAAGCTCAACTTTTTTGACTATCAAAGTATGCCTATACTGACCTGAATACAGTCACCGTTACCTTACGCTCGTTGGTCGGCGATTTTGATCAACGACGATTCATACTCACGCCGGATTCTCCAGTTATCGTCATTGGCAGAGCTTCGAAGAGTATTGCCAAGAATATACTTGGGGCTGTAGACAACGCATGGTTCGATAGCCCAGTCATGTCTCGAAGTCATGCCAAGCTGAAGTTCGACGATCAGAAAGCAGTAAGTTCCTCTTATTCTTCTTCGATTTATCATCTTTGCTGACTACAAACAGGCGCTCCTGATCCAAGATATTGGTTCTATGCATGGGACGTGTGTAAATGGAACGAGACTCGAGAGCTCGCCAGTCAGAGTCCATCACGGAGACGTGCTCGTACTAGGAGCCGAAGTCAAACGTGGACCAGAGGTATTTCCTGCCTGCGAGTTTGAAGTTGGTATCGAGCTTTCGGGATATAGGTATGTTCCCCTATGCACACGGTTTGCTTCCGCCTTATGAATTAATGCTGACCCATGATGTTATAGTCGAGGAAAGACGTTTTGTTTTCCAGAAATGGACGACTCCTCTTCTGAATGTGAGATCAGCGACGAATCAACGGATGAGCACCAGCAAGTTTCCAGCGAGTCTAACATTTCCATCGAGAGCCCACAACAAACATACAAGGCATTTCATTCAACAGACGCTATTGATTTGACAGGTGATGATTCCCCAGCCCCGAGTCCAATACTTGGGACAATCGACCTCACCGGTGAACCTGCTTTGATTGCTGAAGGCACTGCCTCTGCAGAGGTAACGCCAGCTACCCCAAGCCACCCTATCGAGTTCTCGGATTCTGACCATGACGACGAGATGGACGATCTCGAAGACTCTGAAAACTCAGACATTTCAGACAGTGTCGACTCGGATGAATCACACAGCCTTTCTGACATGGATGATCGTCTCAGCGATGAGTCTGGGTCAGATGATGATCGTTCTCTCGACAACCTTTCCAATTCCAGCCCTCTAACCAATGTTCATGCATTCGACATGGCCGAGGATGACGATGATGACAGCGATTTTGGTCTATCTGATGCTGGTGAGGAGGGGCTTCGAGTACTCTTCGATAACATAGACGCGATGAGCAACACAAGTCCTGAGTGCTCATCTCCGGTCGCCGCGTTCAAGTCTCCTTTTGTCGCTGAGGATGCAATGATAAATTCCGAGAAAACTGTAAACATTTTTAAACCAGCGGGTGTTATTGGATTCGAGCCGTCGAGCTTCCTACCTCATGCACTCTCCCACCTCGAGACTCCAGCAATTGGCAACCAGCCATTAACAAGAGATCTTCAGAGCCCAGTTATCGGTGTTCCATCAACTAAACGACTTGCCGAGCCAGTCGTTGCGATCGATAGACAACCAAGCCCTTCAGACGCTGCCATGGTCAAGACTGCTCAAGTCAAGCAAGTTGAGCAGGCTGAGCTCGACTCTGTCCAACTTTCGACCATGATTACGCAGAGCTCTGAAAATCGCCAACTTGCACAAACTCTTGCTGACAAGACCGGCAAGCACGCCTTTTTCGAAGCGCGAGAGAAGAACAAGGCTAAGATCAACGAAGCTGCCGAAAACATTCCCAAGCCATTTATGCATGAGTTTTCAACGCCCAATGTACCGACAAGAACTTGCATGAAGTTTGCTGGGAAGAAACCTTTCGTCAGAGACCCAAACATGGTAGAGTCCAGTTATACCTCTGCCAGTTCCTTCAACTACATCCCGGATTTCCCTAGTCCAAACATATTCAAATGTAGTAGGTTTAGACAGAATCATGCTTGTCAATCACATTTACTGACCTGCAAAGATGTCCCCACGATCGGATCTGAGGGTATGGGATTCCCCGCTGTCGAGCGCGCGGCTAGTCCCGAATATGACATGACAAGTGCGGTTACTTTTAACGAAAGTAAAGCCAAAGCCATTCGGTCTAGATTGAGCATCCATGATATTATCGAGAATCCTCCATCCAAAGAGTCTATTCCACCAGTCGAGGCAAGAACTGGTGAAAAGAGAAAGGCTAGTGAAATCTCTGATATTCAGGAAGAGGTTCGTGCATGGGCTACTTCTCCAGAAACGGCCGTCGTAGAAACTCCATCAACTACGCAAATCCAATCGCAACCACATGCTAGGGAAGGACGACCAATGAAGAAGCTCAAGACGCTGATGAACCGTGCCGCATATGTTGCGGCTGGAGGAGCCGCTATTTTCTTTGGTTTGGTTGCGACTGCACCGGACTTTGCTTAATTTATCATCTTAATATCAAGAGGGCAATAGTCTTCATATTCACGAAGGCGGGCTAGGAGAATCTGGGTTAGTTAGGGATAAGCTGGAGTTATGCAATGAATAGGGATCATTAGGCAGGGTATCATATTTTCCTCCCGCATTTGGCGCTCTCGGAGATGGCGTCGAATTTGAATGACTTGACTTCAAAGTCAACGTTGGCCCGGAGCTTTAGTTAGGGAACATATCATCTCATACATTCACATGTGTCTCATTTAGATTGATCTAGAGACTGGTTCATAGTTGGTGAGAAATTTAATTTATGCAAAAGCAAAACCCGTTTTGACTGCAGATGGAATCTTACCTTTTGTTGCATTCTGTCGATGAACGGCCGAGTGTATTTCGAGGTCGCATAGTTAGTAAGAGTAGATAATGAATTTACACGTCTTGGGTCCTTTAAACTGCTTTATGTTGGTATTGGTGTTCTCATGAGAACTCGGAGCCTGGAGAGGAAGTAATATTGAATTCATTTGGTACCTAGGTATATGGGGGGGTTCTGCCCCACGTAGGGCTGTGTTTATTGTAGATTGGTGTTAACGGGTCTTTTTTTATTGGGTCGAGTTGCAGGTGGTGGGTGGGATATTGTTTTCAGGTTGTGGAGGATGGGGATGGGGAGGTTGAATTAAAGTTTCTTATTATTGTCAGAAATAAACTTTCTACAGGATACTCTTTCACTAAGGTTATGCATATATTGGAGTTCTATTATCTAGCCTCGACACTGAAAGATTGGTGGTCACCGATATCTTTAGGACGCATTTCTCCTTTTACTTCTATCTCTTCTTATCTCCCTCTAATGCTGAGTATGTGAGACAGAAGGACGTATATCAAGCATATTAAAGGTTATCTATTTCAAAACAAAGAGATAGTTAAGTCACGTTTTGGTATGAAAGTTAATCTCCAGCTATTGAAGATTAGTAATCTAACAACACAAATCAGTTACAGTTACACAGCCATCCCGTCTCTTATTTACATAATCCGTACACCTGCCCATCCCCTCCTTTACTCACCTAACCATACTCATCCACCTATCATCTACCCACAACACCTCCTCCCACACACACCACTCTCCCGACTCCTACTCCTCCCGAACCCAGACCAAAAACCGGTTATGAGCCGAACTTCGGCTTTTGGCTTTTAAGCCGAGTCTTTTTGGTGTGGTAGTATAGAGTTCTATGACATGGGGTGGTGGACGATGGTTGGTGTTTTACAGTTCAAGACTTGGGGTAAGCAGGAACCAATGTGATAGAAACTGAGGCGATATGAGTTGTCATTTTATTTTGTGATGGTGGGAGGGTTGAGGTGTGCGAAGGATGCCTGGATGTGTCTGGCTTGATCGTGTGTGTGAGTGTGCGCTCGAAAGGGTGTGGTGAGTATCGTGTGCTATTGCTGCAAGTTCTGCGAGGGGTGTGGATGGACCTCGTCACTTACTATTCGGAGCGTGGGGGTTGTGAGGCTTGAGGTTGTGTTACTAGAAGTTGAGTGGTATAGACACTACTCATGTGATAACCTTCCCTGTTTATCAGTCTATACTACGCATCGTATCTCAGTCCAGACCTCTCTTCAAAGTCTTATTGACATCACAGTACATAATTTCCCGCGATTGTTCTTCTTCAAAATCAAGTCAAATGACAAGAGATCAATCACAAGTCAATGATGTGATTTTACCGCTATCGAAACGGGTACAATGGTACTTCCGTTGCCGTCGGGAACTACCCAACTCGCATATTGACGAACAGCTCCAAAGAAGCGACGAACAAGCGAAAAGGGGTCTCTGGCTCTCCCCGCTAGTCACAAAATATATCAGGCCCATGTGCGGATACCCATAGCTCATATTAAGCGAGGTTCTCATCCGGGATAGAAGAGCAGGTATAGACGAGCCCAGGACTTCTTTCACCTTAATAGGAGAGGAGCGAGAGCCCTTGGCTTGCTCTGCCAATTCGAAATAGTGTATCTTACTGACTCTTGCATATCCCGATTTCCGCATGGAGCATACATGCATATCATGTAGGTCGCCCTCGTGGATAATCTGCATCTGCGTTCATCATCTCTGCTATCGCATTCTTTCGTCGGCCGTTTACCCGTCAATACTCAATCAACAAGCAACACATCATCAGAACTCCCGCCAAGGCTATCGTCCGCGTGAGCAAATTAATGAGAAGTGTCTGTCAGAGTAGAGGGTGTAGTGAACTGGGATTTGGCTTGCTCCAAGGATGTTGTGTTGTTGGCGTTCTTGATGTCGCACAGCGGCTTCCTGCATTAAACCCGTCGACGGTGAAGATAGAGCGCAATTCTTTCAGCTCAGTTAGCAGTTACTTCAGCAACTCCAGCCAAAGAAACGATATGGAGAAAATGAATGGATCCAGGAGTCATGCAGCTGCTGCTTGGGTAGAAGACGACTCCAATACTCAATCCCATATCCATGCTGCTGGCACCTTGACAAGACATTGTCACCTGCGGACATCAGTTCGGAGACCAATCAAAACATTCTTAGCTGCTATTGTTAGTGCCGCTGTCTCATATGTTGGTGCAAAAGCTGCCGTGGTTATGGCCATTCCGACAATAATGGAGGTAGAGTATTGTGTACTATACGCTGATAGAAAACCATGCTGTCTTCAGCAGCCTTATTTCCGAAAAGCATGCCTTGGTTCTACGCCATGTAGAGCTTCCAAGAAAGTCTGCTAGAACGAACTAACGAGGAACTAGAGTATCTTACATGCATATACTGCGTCAATAAGACCGCATTATAGCTTTTCATCGACCTGTGCTGCATGTCTGGATTTACCCGAGCTGCAGAAAAGCGCTGCAATACCCAGTTCTTCTCATGATATTTCGGGCTCTAACCAAACTGACGGGATTCAGTAGCATCCCAAATTCCTGATGGCGTCTCTGAGTCTGATTGTGAATCAGCAGACCATCATTACCGGGGTAATCTGGTATTCAAGAAAGTGACGATCCTTGGCCCCGCCAATGGAAGACAATACCGTTGTGTGCTGCTGAAGGGGTGTGGGTGGATTCAATGGACTTATTTTGCTGTCACCCAACCAGGTAGTCCTTCAACCCGGAGTGCTGCCCAATCTGTACTCATCGTGAGATGCTGCCAACACGTAATGTGTGAACTTTCGAGTAGGGTGGCCTCTGGCCAGAGTTGTGTTCGCAAAGATCTCGGAGTACAAAAGGCTTCGAATTCCCTACGGGTGTCAGTTCTTCTCTCCTTCTCTCCTCCTCATGAAGTGTTTAGAATACTACTTACAACTCAACACTGTACTGTCATGATCCCTACAGCTATCTACTCTAAACAATTTGAGCTTAACCACCACAACACCAGTCTACACGACCAATTGTCAGCCCTTCTGAGATCTAACACGCCCACCTCACTCCCAATTAGGCAATACTTAAGATGGCTTACGAGAACCGATCAGACTGCACTTGTACCGGAGGATGGATGATCAAAGATTGTGAGTGCGGATGGCATGTCAGAAGGTATGAGGGGTCCCATGTTCAAGATGATATCCAGTTCAAGCCTTAGTTGACTACCTGAAATCCCTCGATCCTCAGTTACTAAGTTCCCTCTTGGTCATTTCAGTCGTCCACCATACAGGCCTATTTTTCGTTGCTTCGAGTTGTCCGAACTGACATTTTGCAGTGTAGCGACTCCAGAAAATGGAAAAGTGTGCGAAGCCTGCGGCAATACGCTGATCGTGACGGTTCCATGTCCACATTGCTATGCAGGCTATAATGTGGCTGGTCAAGCTGGACCTTCAGGTGGAAACGCGAGTAGAAGCCAGCAGAGTCGGCACGGCCACGGATCATCCTCAGGTGGGAGGACAAGCTATAGCTCAAAGCCGAGGCGCTGAATTCGGGAACAAAACCGGCGCTCGCTTCCGGTAGCCATCCCCTCGGTAACTTCGCTCGGTACGACTCGTTTTATACCTTAGATGGGCACACTTGGAATTTTGGTGTGCTTTATGATATCCCAATTCTTTTGTTTTCAGGTTTTCGTAGCGTCTTCTCCAGCCAATCTTGAGAATAGGCTGACTCAAGTTTGGCTTTGGCGAACTGGATTGATATACTGCTATCAGCCTTTGGTGCGTTTTGTTTCTTGTTTCTATCTAAGATACAGTCGTTAGCCAATTCCATTGCAGTAGCTTAGTATGAGCGACAGAAGGGAACAGCCCTTACAGAATTGATGATTTGGAGATCGGGTTATACGGGGGCCAAAGCTTGGTTGAGGCTTTCGGGAAATAGCAATAACTCAACTCAAACAATCACACTGCCGTATTCGTCACAGGCTCGTTCTTCTCTTCCTGCGTGCGAGTAGACTGTTCCTGCCATTTGGCGATGTTGACAAGCTCACAAAGCAAGTTTGCATTTCCAATCAGTTCGAGTTGCCCAGTAGTGTGCTATTACAGCATCATTGACAACCACTAGCCGCTAGCTTTTGTGAGGCACCACACTATAAGTCTAGAACCCATGACAGTCTACTGAATACACACAACGAATGAAGTCCCAAAATACTCTTATAATTGACAGATGCTAGTGACGTATTTTTGACGTAAGAACGACAACGTATGACGTTACACGACATTATGCCGCAAGGGCAGGCCTAGCCACCTGTATTTTATGCAAAATTAGCTGAGGCGTTCGGCTCGGTGCGGGCCATGGAGGAATTATAACTTTGCAGGCGTACTGGTAGTTGCCAAACGTCGAAACGGTTGCCTCATATGTAAATCTCGTCCTTCGAAATAGGTTTCTTATAGCTTGCTCTTTTAGTATGGTGGAATGCTCTTTGATAAGAGTACATTCGCGGACGGATGGTGTCATATTATAGACGAGTTATCCGGCGGCACAAGTATATTCCCTACATCCAAGCTTGGATATATTGACTATGGTCGACCGATGTATTATTGTTGGTGTTATTCACAGCTAATGACTTGATGTATAAGCCAGCATATCGTGACAATCTGAGATGTTGCTTCAGCCAGCAATCAATGCCTGTTTATGCCTCGCATTCTGTCATAACCTCCTAGATCGTGCCTTAGGTTTCTGCATGGCTTCCGATTGGCATTGATGTTGTACAGACGCTTCCCTTGCGCTATATTGGCAGTTCTATTCGCCAGTGCCCGACAAGTGTTTACGGGCTTGGTGACCAGGAGATCCTAGTGTGGCTCTCATGCTGCTTAGAAAGTTGCCCGTCATCCAACCTGAATTGAATAGGTTTTCCTGAGCACACTATTTATGCCTGGAACAATAGTAGAAGCTTACTGGGCTAAGCTTTTGGAACTCGACTGTTACAATCTTGTAGTGACTAAAGAGCTGCAAAGTCTCAGCCGAGGAGTCGCAAATGCCTCGAGCCCAACAAGCAAATGATATGTTGAGGGAGCTTGCCCGCTCCAAAAGCAAGAGCCGGGTTTGGGTTAAGATATCTGGTCTTGCGCTTGCTGTGACTGAGAGAGCGGGCGAGGACCACGTGCGTCGCAACTGGGCGCAAGATGATAAGGACAATGCAATTGCGTGAGTGTTGCATATAGCTTGCACATTTGATTCGAGAAGAAACCAGATATAGCGTTGACCCCTGCGACGAATGCAAGCCGAAGTAACCTTGCACGTTGAGAGTTCAGATCTCCGAAGACAATCAACGTTGACACTACTAGTTTTCAAACTTGAGCCGAGTGTTGTGGGTGTGATATTGACTTGCCGATTAGCCCAGCCAGAGTCTTTGTTGGTGCCAGTTGTCTTTCGACTTTCCGAAAAGACGGTGAGTAAAAGCACTTATTGTTACACAGCAGGTTTAAAATAGGATATGTCGAGCTCCCGGCAGGTGCTGAAAATTCAACTTCCCTTATTTGAGCCCTGTGCGAGATACTTTACTTTGGAAGAAGTTTCTTGGTATCGCGAGACACTATGTCGTTACACGACACAATGCGGCAGGTTCTGAATATAGGTTCTGTCCTCGAAATACAAGCTGACCTACGCAATCTATCAAGATCCATAGGATAACTCTCAAGAAATTTGGATAGAGCCCAACTGTGGAGACAGTGTTCAAATGGGGTTTCTTCGAATTGTCGCTATTTACACAGCTCAGTGGTGGTTCGGTGTTGGAAGTTCATGCTCTAACATTGCTAGAAATGCAATTTTGTATGAAATAATGGATGGCGGTCGTCATGCATATTGTTTCCATGCTGAAGGAGGAGGACCAGAAAACCGCAATGTGAAAAGGAAATCGCAGATCCAAGGTTTTCGGAAAAAAGCCTGATTTGATGCTCAACGGCTTCCAACAGCGCCTAGGGGTTTCCTGCGTCTAAAGGCGTGGTGGCGTGGAAAGAATGAAGTGATTTTGGACGAGATTCTGTCTATCTTTTTGCTTACTTCTCGCGACGTCCTAAAACTTCTCTTGTCATTTCAGCCAGTTGAGAAATCTCCAAATGCGGGTGGCGGTCTTTGCGTTACAACAGAGTTTACTATTATGAGCTTCCAAAGTGGCCTTCTGAAGAATATCATATTCTTTGTATGAAAGGTGCAGAGGGATCGACAGGCCTAGAGACTGCTTCGGGGAACTCACTTCTCTAACTCGCATTCCGATAGCAGTGGAGCGTCGAAACCAGAAAACAACAGCAAGAAGGACCTTTGGTCAAGCAGGAGCTCCAGAACTAAGGGGAAGTCGGTGATGCTGCTCGAGTCGAAGCTTACCCAGGATAGAGCTTGCCATAGCTTACGAGTTATACGCATCTTCTCCAAAGGCGACGGTGGAAATGAGAAGAAGGTTGAATGCGCTCAGAGTAAGTTTGATCAAATCCAGTTCGATAATAGATGCGAACGTGCTTAAAATGACATAGATTTGACCGCATAATTTGCATGGTGGATTTAACGCCTGAGCGAAAGTCAGCAAGAATATCAAGCGTGAGCTGACGTGCGGAAGCAAAGATGCTGTGATCAAGTATAGAGGTCTCGAATGGGAATTGCCTTCTACAGCGACCTGTCAAAGTGACAGGCCTGATGTATGGCAGTTTCCTGGATAGATCGCAGTGTTATGGCTGCTCGCAGTTTCGGACAATGACACGATGAGTAGAGATGAGATGTCAAAGATTTTGGTGTTGAAAAGACTATTGACAATAGTTGGACGAGAGTTGGACGACAGTATGTATTGAGTCTAATGAAAAGACGAGGAAGCGATTGATGCCTTGATTCAGATGCCGGATGGTTGTTTGTTGTTGAAGAAAGGAAGTGGATTTGGGGCTTTGTCTAATGTGCACCCACAAGCGAGGTCAACGACTGCAACGGGCAGGAACGATACGCTCTTACACACTCCCCACAATCCGGCGACGAGTCGACGACAAAAGCTCTCGAGTTTCGAGTATCAAGCGTGCCCGAAGGATTGTTTCATTTTCCAGAGGCATATTTTGAGCTCAGGCTGAACTCGCGTCATCGCGGTCAAGTGGCCACCAGAGAATACATTCGAGTATGGATATTCGAATGTCGTGCTGGCGCAAGTCAGAAGCCAACCATATTGCTCGGCTCCTTTGCGACTGCGATATTGGCCAGAAGAGAGAATATAGTTACGTTTCGTCATGGCCAGTTCAGCTTCATAGGCTTGAAAATACCACCGTGTGACCACGGAGGAAGCGCTGAAAAACATGCCGAGTGTACTGCGGCCACGTTTGGTGGTGATTAAGCCGAAGGTCAGACAGGTCATTCACACCTGTGTCCTTCCAATGCCATCCAATCAACGAATAATCGACCTCTCAATAGGGTCGCTGGGCCCATCATCCCATTTCCAATATTCATAGACTAATTCTTCGAGGGTGAGATCTCGTCCAGCCGTTCGCCGACAGCCGCCCTAAAGACTCGACTCTTGAGGCTGAAAATTTTCCAAAAAATAGCAAAATCTCGAACCTCCGTGAGCTAATATTGAAGACGCAATCCTAAATGCGGGGAAAAATGCCCTAGGGCAGAGAATAAAGAGCCCTTTTAGGCATAGCGAGGAGAAAGTTTCGCTGTCTAGTTTTGCAATGAGTGGGTAAATATTGAAGGATCAACCTACCACAGGTACCAGAAAATTTCCCCAGATTGACATCACCGCTAAAGCACAGCTCGGTCTCTCGTGGCAGCATGGCTACTGTCGGATGCGTTGCAATTCTGGTGACTTGGCGCTTGGTACCTGAAGATCAAGCACGATGACAGGGCTATCAGAGTTTTCAGTGGGTTGGAACGCAAATAATCGTACCTAATTTTGGCACACAAGATGCGAGGAACAGTCTACCGTCCAGTTAGAACCAGCCCAGCAAGCCAAGTTTGTGTTTCGTCTTCGAGCTTCGAAGTCTCGTTTGAGATCATGGAACAAAACTCGCTTACGTTGCATTTGTGGCAACAACACGCAATTCTTCTAGAAGCACAAAGTAAGAGGCGGCGTTTTGACCTGGCTTAGACATGGTAAGACTCGTACAGGATTATTTCATACTTACTGTACTGTGCTGATTATACTGACTGTATTCTACTTCGGATAATCCAACCATTCCTTCGCTCCTTGCGTCATCTCTATATCAAGCAGCTGGATGATGTCTTCCAGAGCATTGAGCACGTTTTACCCAGATCTGGGAATTGATTTAATAATGCCATGCCAGGAGAGGGGTGTTGCCAACTCTGAGGGAAAAGGTGTCATGAAACAGGAAGCAAATTTTCTCACCGCAAGGCAACGGAACGAGCAAAGCTGCGAGCCTAGGAATCTCACGATGTCCGGACTTGGATTTCGAAATGTAATCATAACTAGAAAAACATCACGAGTTGTCGAAAAAGTGGATTCGAAGGGGTAATGAAATCGATCTCTGACCTTGGCTGGCCACTCAGCTCAGCCCGGTGGTCCACTGCATTGCGGCAGCGCCCCTGGCCGACATGCCTGACCACGCTTAGTGCCCCGGATCCAAGAGACGCTTCACCTCAAGCTGCAAAGTCCAACATCGTGAAAATTTCCAGGTGACTCCTTTGAAAATTCATTAATAATGGGCCACTAAAAGGTATAAGAGGGCTTGCCCCTTCATTGCTATTACCAAGTTACATTAATTCACCACAGCAATAACATTCCAGCCATTCCAGAATCAACCATATTTGCCTTATTCACTCTCAATATCTTTGAGACTACTACTTATACTTCAACCATACTCACAACTCTGCCAACCTCTACACTACCAGCAATCTCAATCAAAGAACCACCACCGCTACAACCCTCTTCACCTTACACTACCAACAACCTCAATCACAATCACAATGCCTTCCTACCAGATCACCGAGCCACACCCATCCGTTGCAAAGTACGCATACTCCGGACGGGGAGGAGCAGGAAACTATTCCAAAGCCCCAAAGACTACCACAGGCAGCATTGCTACTGGACCAGCTTCTCGCTTTGAGCAAGGTCTTCCTGTAAGCTCCCACAAGTTCACCAGCGGCAGAGGTGGAGCAGGAAACATCCGCGACGTCTCTGAGCGCGCCATCTTCTCTTTCGATGAAGAGCTCGCACGTCAAGCCAGCCGCGACAGCCAGGCAAGCAATGGTATCTACCACGTCGGCCGCGGTGGAGCTGGCAACTGGACATCCAACGCCACTCCATCAAACTCCCGCAAAGACTCTTCCTCCTCATCGGGCTCTACTCGCAGCGGCTTCTTGGGTCGTCTCTCCCACACATTCGAACGTCGATAGTCCACTCAATCATTGAGCATTTCACCTCGGATCAGTTGTTTAGCGAGTCGGCGCACTTCATACTTTCGGTTTTAATACCACTTATCAAAAGCAATGGCAGAATAGCGGGCTGGTTCTTGATTCCCGTTCTACACACTCTCCCATAACGATTACGATAACGACCTCTCATCTCTTTTGTCACGGCGCAATACGAAACACAGAAAAAAGCATTGGATGATCACCTCATCACGGCGTTACACTTGTTGGATTACCATTTTGATTTAATATTTTTGGCGGGGAAAAGAAACATGTTGGGACCTCAGGGCAAAAACTCATGGGAACGTTAAACCTGGCTGGCAGACTCCAGATTGGTTCTCTTTGTCTTGGTGATTTATTTTGGCTATCAGCGGCGATTGATGCGATGCGATGGATATACCCCAATTGTTCAGATACCCGGAGTTCTTTCAGTTTTTGTATTTTTGGATAGGACTGTTTTGGAGCATAGCAGAATAGTGTACGAATTAATACCACTTGTGAACTACATACTTAACTGTTCCACTATGAATCTCAAATACCGGTGATCCCTATGCTACCCAGGAACCCGGCACGCCCAAACGGATACGGGGTCACCTAATCCAAAAACGCCTTACCTCGATCTCATTCACTAGCTCCCTTCCCCGCATTCCTGCCTCGCGCCTTGTCAATCCTTCCATAGTTTTCCTTACGGCATCGTTCAGCCTACCGCTGTGCCCGATTGGAAGGCGTGCTCCGTGTGATGGACGTTGGAGAAGCGGTGTTGACACATAAATACGTGAGCTGAGAGGGGTAAGGGGTATTCGCTTACGGGAATTGATGTGTTGTTTGGAAGACGAGGTGTGGTTGTGGTTGTTGGGTGTTGGGGAAGGATTTTGATGAAGCAATATGCTTGTGTATGGTGAATGGCTTGGATTGGATGACGAGATTGGTATGATGAGGTGGTGTTTGGATGCAGGTTGATGTCGTGATGTAATCTCGAAATTTGCTCTTCTTCGACGTGGTGAAGAATTGCATTTCCCAGAAAGTAAACCATATTAACTCCAAATCGATTTCATGATTCTGTTCAATATTCTTTAATTTTAGAGTTAGTCTACATTATTTCTCGTAGCTTTTGAAGTCTTGAAGTCGCAGCATTATGCTTCAGCACATCCCGCATTGTGAGACTAAACGTGTATGGAACTCAGTATCCAGTATTAACTAATGATGTTCGTAGTCACCTATGTAAGGTATTGTAGAGTGGCTTAATGCCCGTTAACATACTGTAATATGGGAGTAATAAGAGTATAGATTTCTTTTGCGGTTCTTACTCTTGTGATATAGACCTTGTACAAGCAAATATTGAAGGAGACGACACTTGATTTTGAAGTAAATGAGACTGTATTTGGCCACTTATGGCTATTGAATGCAAGTCGAAATGGCGTCAGACGTTTGTAATAAGTTCACACATTTGGTACTATTTTTTCTGAGCTGTCTTGGGTAAATTGAACGTTACTGGCCCAAGACCAAGCCTTTGAATTATAAGAACTGGACACTGCTAGGGTCTAATTTGATTGCAACAAATACCAGCCACTCAGCTCACTTCTACATCCACTCACTCCCTCAAAAACCTTCTCCAGACTCCGTCACACAAGGCTTAAGCACTCCCTCCTCAAGAAGTTTATCAATAGCCTCCCTCGTCCACTCCTGACACCTTCTTAGTGGCTCCCTGCCTAGCCTCTTCGGCCCATCAAACTGTTTCCCCGGCACCTCCACACTATCAACCACCGTCCTGACCCTCTCATAATCACCCACCTCCACCGTCCCCAGCAATTTCTTCACTCCGGCAAAATCAGGCATATCTTCTGGGATATCGCTTTGCCGATGCCCGTGAACCATGCCGGTTTGGATGTTGCCGGTTACTTGGTAGATGTAGCCGGTTTTCGGGCCGCTTTCGTGAGTTTCGATGAAGATGGCGTGGTGGTCCATGGGGAGGCCGGAGGAGCTGACGAGGTAGACGTTGTAGGACATTGTGTTTGTTAGATGTTCTGGACTAGAATGTGTGTTGATTTTGCGTCCTTTTGTGTTGCTGGTTCTCTATATCCCAAATTGCGAAGTAATAGTGAATATGGTGTTGGTTCAAGGTTGGTCTTAAATTCTGCTTTTGTAGTTTTGGATGTAGTCTTTAAGGTAATCACAGAATACTGTTCTCCGACTGACTCTTTGTTTTCCATGGAAGTTCGAACAAACACCTCATCACGCTTAGAGGTTGGTTGCCTAAATAATATGGACTCCAACAGAACAACATTTTTTTTAATATTCTATTGTTTTCTTCGACAACACATATCTACCTCTATCGTCTGAGCAAGTTCCGACCTCGAGTCCTCGGCATTAGGCACTCTTCGGTCGTCGACTTCTACTACTGTGAGAGCCTTTTAACCCCTGGCTATCATTTTCTTTCGGCTTCTTTTTCGACTTTGGTGAAGTGCTGCTCTGCTTCCGTGTTATATCAATCATCTCAATGGGCAAAATTTTTGTCTTCTCACTACTCTTCTTCTTTGTGCCCTTTTTCGATGTTGGCGAGATGCTGGCCTCCTTTGGTCGACTTGAACTGCCCTCATTGAAAAGCTCAAGTCTCTTATTGCTGCCTGGACTGTCGCTCGTTCTCCACCTTGGCGAGGTATTCTTTCTCGACAACGGTGAGCCCGTCTTAGAATTTCCTCCGACATTCTCGACATCATTTCCTTCACTTTGGGGAGGTGCTAGCCTCTTAAATTCCTTCTCCAACTTTTGCAATTCTGTAAACACATCCACCATCACCCTCTCCAAGTGATACTCTGGAACAGATCGGATTGCAGCAACATGATCCAGAAATATTTCCGCTGTATCATGATCCGCGCCAGTCTTCTCCATGAATGACTCGATATCAATTTCCGGATCTTCAAGCTTCGCGCAGCGACTTGTTGCACCTTTCTCTGGTACTGGAGCACGTTTGTCGACCGTTATTGGCAACAAACGACTGCAAGGTACGAGACCGGTATCATGCACGCCAAAATCGTGATCTTCATCGTCTTCGTAATCTTCTCGACGAGTCCCTGCTAACCTCCTGATCTCGCTTAGCAAACTCACTTGATCATTTCAGAAGAAAGAAGGCTTACATCCACCAATAGCCCTTGGGAATATGCCAATTACATTCCAGAAAAACATATCTCAAGAAGTGCCCCTTTTTGACGTCTAGTAATTCCCACTTCTCTCCGTCTATCTCGACTCCAGAACCCCCTTCGCAATCTTCCATGACCTGCCAAAATCCATACTTGACCTCGTCTCTCAACTGGTTTGCAATCTTCCATTCTCGAACAAGTTTCGTACCTGCGTCAAAATCTATCGTGTTCATCGTGTCTCTAGTCCACCGCGCGAATCCAAGATATCTATCTTCAAGCTTCTCTTCCAGCCCAGGTACTTCTGACCTCTTCCCCTCATTGTCACAGTAAAGCCAGATCCAAGGCTGACCGTCACCCTGCTTGCCTCTCTCGTTATGAAAACGGCCATGCGTCCTATATAGATATTCTTCATCACAACCGCCACCATCCAACAGACGACCTCGGAAACCTTGATACACGATCCCCAAATTAAAGTTCGTTCCGAATTCTTCATTCACTGATCGTAACAGTGCGAGAAGTGCCTCTGCATCCAACCAACTTCCCCAACTACTAACCCTCGATCTCAATTCTCTACGTGCTTCCGGATGATTTATGCTACCGTATTTGGCCACAAACTTTCGCATCCACAATGCTACAGCCTTTTGCTGGCATGTCGTGGTTAGAAGCACGGATCTAAAATGGTGTGGTGTGATGTCTTCTCTCTTCTCTACATTGATGTTTGAGAGATTGGGATTTATATTATGGTATACACATGCCGCCATCCAGGCCGTATGTAATGCGTAGACTCCGGATAATACGCCTTCTGCTGCTTCTGCGATTGCTGGAACTTCATCATTGATGGCTGGGTGAGAGACTGGACAGAATCCAAGTGCAAGATACGGAAATAGTACTTCTTTTATTCTCTCACTCGGTTCCATGGGAACAGAATTATCGTCCGGGGTTTCGGGTGTGGTTATGGGGTTATTGTTCCCATCGTCGCCATTATCACTGTCTGAAGATGAGGATGATGGTTCAGATTCGCCGGCACCGCCACCCGATTCTGCCTCCTCGTTTATTTCGACAGGAAGATCAAGAGAGTATCTTGGAGTATGAAGAGCTTTAGATCTCCCTCTAGGCTGTCGTCTTTCTTCTGGTGGGGAAGAATCAGAACCTCCAGGCTCCATATCGTCAGTGGGATTGCCTGGGCCAGGTGTGCTTGAGCGTTTCATTTTCTCTAAGAGTTCCGTAAATGAGTTCTCCTTTTGAGGCGATGATCTCTGTACAGGCCTCTTTTGAGTATATGATCTTTTTCTCCACGGTCTTGAACGGTCTGAGTCGTGAGAATATCCATCCTCCATGGCAATATTCCTCTTGACAGGAACATAAATTTCCGGATTGTATGACTGTTTCCTGTAAAATGACTCATTTTCGGGTGGTTTCCTTCTCACTGATTCTTCCTGTATATTCTCTTCTCCCATATATCTACCTGGAGACTTGTATTTCGAAGTGCGTTTAGTTGGGCCAGGTTCCTTCGGTGGAAGTTCCTCCTTATCTGACTCGACATAGATAACATTATCCCCCTTTTCCTCTTCTACAGCCTCTTTTATCTTTGAAACAGGTGTCAATGGATGTACACCAAATGTTTTTCTTCTTTTCTGCGGAGTAAATGGCTGGTATTCCTCAGAATCCATACTGGATCGTTTGCGCGAAACATCTTGGAATCTAGCGACTTCAGTCCACGATTGCCCAAACTCATTATTGGGTGAGGTTTGAGGAGGCGTCGATAGCTGATTCTTGAACACTTGCGGATTCACTGATGCTGCGGTGCTAGCTTCGGCCCTGGCAATGGTGTTTGATTCGTCGTTTTCGATAGCAGCTTGGCTATTGGTGGTCTTCGATGACACATGCGGAGCCCTCCTTCGCGGTGCCCTTTTTACTCGCATGTTGCGTTGCCCTGGGCGTAGCACTAACGCAATTTCTTTAACTTTCAAACAATCCTCGGTTTGTTTTGGCTAAGAGAGCAGGATTGAATCTTGCTGTCATGGATCATGTATTCATTTGCGCTGAGAAAGAATCAAAATCCTCGATAGAAGTGTATCCTCCTGTTTTTCATTTTAACCCGTCTTTTCAATGTAATTCAAGATTGCTTTGTTCTAAACAGAGTGAAAGTTCATGAGTACCGTCCCGGGAATGAATTGACGGTTGCGGCAACATTTTCTCAAAGTCCATTCATAGAAACGAACAAAGAAAGTTGTCCCTAAACATCTCCTCATAAAGCATCGAAACAACACAGCAACGAAAAGAAGTTTAACTGTGATCCCGGCTAGAAGTCTTCGATTCTTCGACGGCTCATTCGTGGTATAATATATGTTGCAGACATAGCCGTTTGACAGTGCTATTGGCGAAAGCTGCTCCGAAGATAGAGGATTGCTACGATTTATTCAATATTTAACGCTTCAAAAGCAACTTAATTGACAGTCTTAAAATAATTAAAGACATTGATTGACTTATTGAGGATGGCTAGTAGTTGATGTCGTTTCCCCTTGGTACCACTTGTGGTCGTGGAGCAACAACCAACACAAGAAAGCCAACATCCTGGATCCAGTGATCAATGCAATGACAGAACGTGATGCTGCGATATGCAACAAAATTCACGGCAAAGCCAAAGGCTTCAGCTGGTCAATAGGCTCGGTCACTGGCCACTGGCCAGGTCCGCCTCCCGAGGTCGGTGGGCGACGACCCATGAGGTTTTGAAGTCTTCAAGGTATGTAAGTCGCATAACAACAACAAGACCAACAGTTCGGTAGACGAGGATAGTAAGCTCAAAGCCTTTAAGAAAATTGTAGCCGACACTGCGTTGCTGCAAGTTGAAATGCGAGACAGAGAGATCCCGTAATTTATGTTGTCGGTTTCCATTTTAGGATCAATATCGCGATTCGCACTCACAACAACGACCCATGACAAAGCAACATTCGAAGGGGGTATTGGATAAATAAGGCGAAGATATTCTTGGATAGACATCATCACTTAAACGCTCCTACAGGATTTCTGCACGAGCATCGCTGGAGTCTCGTGATCCTGAATTCCAATGAATGCACAACACTTGGGGCTTAGACACCAGATAAGAGCGATAAGTTTAACAATGTTGTTCGGTAACGACTGTGTAGAAATAAATCGAGAAAGCGAATGGTCGAAAAGTCCTCAAATGGTGTTAAGTACATTGGTTTATTTTGTCTCCCCAAGTGAATGCCCTCCGTCTGTTCTCGCCCCTCCCTCCAAGTGAACGCCATTGACCCCAAACCAGTTGGAGTTATGCAAAAGAAAATCGCTGACTCGAGTCTGTTGAGGGGTAAGAGATACAAATATTCAGGCAACACTTTGCGAGCATCAGGTTTTGAAACCATCCTCAGTGAGTACGTGCGCACATTTCATTCATCATATAAAAAGGAAGCCAAAAGATAAAGTGGTATGCACAGTAAAACGTACAACAAAGCAAAGTTTCCTAAGTACCAACAAGAATATAATCATCCACACAAAGTCTAAATCCTCCCTGAACTCCCATCCCTTTTGTCAAGGGGTCTTTTTGCTAAACATGATCTAATATGTTTAAGCTCTGTAGATTGGGGAAGCAGTGCCGGTTGGCTTAGATTTGCTGATGAAGCCGGATGGGAAGACGGAAGAGCATGGCTTCTTGGTGGTGACAGCATTCTCAGTTCCGTTGGTGTATGGAGCTCCGGTGGAGACGGCGATTGGGACAACAGTTGCGGTGCTGACGATGACTTCCTCAGCAGCAGAGGATTGGGCAGCTCCCTTTCCGTTACCAGCAGTGACAGCGGCAACGTTACCAGCGGCACCTGTTGGGGTGGCAGTCTACGCGAATTAGCCAAATGAGTTTTTGAGATCCGAGTCAGAATTACTTACCACGGTGACGGTTGAGAGAGCAATTGTCTCAGTGACAGTGACTGGTGCGCAGGAAGCAGATCCTGAGGCTGGGGAGTTTCCGCTGGCTCCAGAGTTTCCACCAACGCCTGCAGATGATGATGGTGCAGGAATGACGGTCACATACTTGGTGGATGTGGAAGTACCTTGAATGGTGGTGGTAAGAGCATCAGATGAAGCAGCAACACCGGTAACCTCAGCTGGCTTGGTAGCGTAGACAGTTGCGGTTGAAGTGTGCTTGATGGTAGTGGTGATGACGGTAGTAGATGAACCTGTACCGATGGTATAGGTGAGGGTGGTATCGGAGGTAACTGGGTTCTCACCGCCAGCTGGTCCGCTTACACCGGTGGAGAGAGGAACAATGATAGCGCTGGTAACGGATGCGCCAGAGTTATCAGAGACGGATGCGGATGGGACGATGATAGATCCAGTACCGGTAGCGATGGCAGATGAGATGATAGCGCTTGAGACGGAGCTCGCTTCCGCAACTGGGCAGACAGTCTGGAGATCAGTCAGTACATAATTCTAAAGTTACCGAATGTTGTGTGACTTACGGTGGTCAAGGCAACGATCTCAGTGACAACAACACCGGCTGATGCAGAGTTGCGAGCTGGGCAGTTGGTGACAGTCTAAGGTTACATTAGTCAAGGGGGCTAAAATGCGACATTCGAAGCACATACAGGAGCACAGCTGGTGACGGTGTAAACTTGAGTTGCAAAGACGGTCAAGGTGGTCGAGGCAGCAGTCTCGTTCAGTTGACGGCGGTGGTGGAAGTGTTGAGGAGCGTGCTGGTGAGCAGAGGCCAAGGCCGCGAAGAAGGCCACAGACAAGGTAGTGAACTGCATTTTGAGAGATTTGGGTGGTAGATTTGGTCGGGAATAAGTGATGGCGATGTATGGGCAATTCGAAAACTTCTGTTTCTTCAATGACTTCCAAAGCAATCAATGCTAGCCTTCCAATGCAAATGTACAGGCGAGATTCGTTTATAACGTTCGTATAGGGGTATCTTTTCGAGCAGACTGCGGTTCTCGGTATGGACAGTGGTGGTTAATGAGCGAAAGTCGATTTCGCAGACAAGTAATCTCTAAAGGAATGACTGGAGTTTGAAATGAGAAGGTAACTGTTTGCAAAAAGCGACTGTAAGGACTGTGATGGTTGGAGAAACCGTGGTGAGGAAGGAAAAGAGAGAGAAGGAACAGAAATCAGAGCGGAATCGTCAGTCAAAAGGGAAGCCCGGATTATGGCAGCCAGGGGTGCCAGACACTAATTCAGGATACGTGCAGGCGCCCAGCGGGGGTCGGGGCTCTCAGGTTCAAGGGAGCCCTTGCCGATATGCAGGTACAGAGATCATGGCAATTTTGAGAGGCAAACGGAAGCAAAGGGCTGGCGTTGGTGGTGCGTGGGAGGCTGTGGCAGTGGAGTTTGCTGTTACCCCTGAATTGACGCGCGAGCGAACTCGTCTATCCCCGCTTTGAATTAATTAGGGGGCTCGCTTATGGGGCTGCCCCTTGAGCTTGAAGATTGTTTCAGGTAGTTGATTGGCCTCTCTCTTGAAGTGTTGCTGAGAACTTCTCTCTAATGAATAGTGGTTGGCTCGCTAGAGAAGGGGGGGAGACTGAAGAGCTTGTGATTCGTAAGACTCGAAACGTGTGCTGGGCGTGCACAAAATGAAATGAACTTTCAATCCTTCGAACTACAGTGCCCCCTAATTCAACCGAAAGGAGGGCATCGTATACTATGGTCTTCATCTATTGAACTTCTGAAGAGGAGGCTGTCCGTAATTTGCTAACCCGCGAATAATTCCCGTTGGCGTGAGCCCTCAACAGCGACAACGTCGTCCCAGTAATCCGTATCGATGTCGATAATTTAGGGCCCTCTCCCGTCATCACAATCTGAAGAGTTTCGTTGACTCCGCGAATGTTTTGTTTGTTGTTCATGGGCTCATTTCCGACTTTAATGACCGGTGAAAGGTAACATTAGCGTCTGACCTGGCGAGTATCTCTCCAAGAGCGATTCGACTCCTAACAACGGCAACTACTGTAGCTCGACGAGAAAAAAACCCCGCATGTGCTTCGCACACTGCAATAACCCGTTTGTTTGTCAGGTCAAGAGCTAAAACTATCACGGTACACAGGCGGTAGTTGGGGTAATCATCGCGCGGTGCCCCTCAAATAGCCACATTAATCTCTTATCTGACAGTTAGAAAAAGAGCGCCGAAGATCACAATGACGAAATTTGTATACTCGAAACATGACGAGGGCAGTGGAAGTTCAGCCGAAGCCTCGTCCTGCCTTTACACCTTTACGTCTCGCGATCTAGATCTTGACATCTCTCTTTGATTGACTGGATCCTCCCGAGACGTAACGTTCTCGCGGCTCATTGTATGGCAGCTCCCGTGGCATCAAAAACTTTTCGTTCTCGCGTAGAGCTCCCAATGAGGTTACTAGGACGAGGGCATCTTGAAACGCATTCGTCGGCACGCAGTGGTGATTTGTTCTCGATACCGCCACATTTCAAGACCACAACACATGTTGGTCGCCAGATGGCAAGCTCAGAGAGCCTCGCTACTCGCCGATTCGTTTGTTTGGACCACAAGTCGTAAGACGATTCTCTTTTCAGCTTCCAGCTTACGGGTACGTGCATCGATCATCTTCGGCAGTGAGGGAGGTTTGCCTATCGTTTCTATCGATAGGGGCTGGCCGCAGGAGAGCCAGCGGTCTTTGGCCGATGACGACCCGAGTAGGATCCGATGGTACGAACTCAAACTTAAAAAGGGCTGCACTTCTCATCTCTCTTGAGATCCGTCCCACCGAGATCCTTCATCATCTTCATCTATCAAAGTTTGAAGAACTTTTCCACCTGCACCGGGATAACTTTTGTTTGCCGTACAGCTTCCGGACCAGGTTGCGGTCTTGGTGAGTGGGAAACGGCGATCTTTTAATTGGAAGCCCAGCGATCATGGTTGCTGGCGCGTTTCATCTGAAAATCTGTGCTTGTTGTTTGGAGACCATGATCTTTTGTCCGCATCGCCAATGCTTGCACCGCAAGGGATACACCGTCGGGTGGACATTGTCAAATAATATCATCGAGGATCATAAAATGAATTCATTCCTCATTTTCATATTCTCCTTGTCAATTTGACGTCCCCGAGATGAAGTTGAGTGTGCAGTCAATGAAACTTTTTTCTTTCCGTTCTGTAATTGCGCTTCGTTTGCAATGAGCGAGAGGAGGGGCGCAGCGCTTCGGTGGTTCTTGACCGTTTGGCATGAGATTGCTGTCTTCCGATTATTGGACATAAATTTTGATCTGAATTGCCCTCCTTTACTCGCGCTTCTATTGAAGCATCACTCATCTCGCAGACAAGACCTCAAAACCACACCATGTTGCGATGTCTTGCCCGCGCGGCACTGCCTCTTATGCGCCGGACTTCATCGGTTCCAGAATGTTACAGATTTTATTTCCAAGACTTTTGATCACAAGCAACCAGCCCTATGGCATGAGTGTCATGAAGAAATTATCCGAATATTTCAGTACTCGTACATACATTTTTGTTACATCCGATGCGTTTTGAGGTGGCTATGCTGTTTGCTTTCTTACTCGTCAGGTATCACGATGGCTCTACGTAGGCAGGTCCTTGAAAAGTATTCCTAAAAGGGAAGTACGATCATGAATCCTACTTGCACTGAATTCCTTTTTTTCTTTTAAGTGTATGCACCTATCATGTGCTAGTTGATTATCCCCTAGCATGTCAAAGACAAGGCAAACTTGCAATGAAAACTGGATATGCTCAACGGAAGTAAGTGCAACTCAGTTGATATAGTACAACCATACCTACTACTATCTTATTATGCTGAATCTGGAAAGGTTAGAGGTAGAACATCTCTTTCCCTTGCGACTTTCAAAGCAGTCAATCCTATGAATCAGATTATGATCGAGTTCTGGTTTCCTTTCTCGCCCAACGTAGTCATCTTCATAATTGCAGCTTGAGCGCTTTCTATTACAAATCGTTTTCGTTTGACGTCGGGGAATCCAAAAAGATCCAGAATTCTTTTTCTTCTGACGATTCCATGATTCACACAGCAACTATGGTATAGAATGGAAGCTGTAAACCCATATCGACGGCGCTGACAAGACCCTTTGTGGCAGAGATTTGGCCATGGTGATTCACTGCTGCCATTTCGCCACCAAAATGCCGTCAACATTCACGACGAGTCTGATGAAAATCGGTCGGTCAGACCTTAGCTTTACAGAACGACATCTCATATCTGCATTCAAAATTTGCCAGATAAAATCACTCCAATTTTCATCATGGAAGCGAAAGACTTCCCGCCGGAAGATGAAGACCATCAAGAGATCGAATTACCTCCAACTTCAAGCCCGGATAACCCAACACAAGTCGAACCTATTTTCTGTACAGGCGATTGTGGATTTGGACGATCTTCGCTGACAACCTGGTCCACCCGTATTACCGGTACCGTATCCGTTGCTGACTGGGCAATCAAATACTGGACTAAAGGAGTAACATCCAAGTTCATTTCGATGCGGGTACCTGAAAGTGATGCCATCAACAAAGAACTCTTGCGCACGGCACCATACATCATGAGTGTACGCGCCATGCCCAGTGCTGATCCGACAAACAACTCAGACACTTATCGGTTCTTCTTTTCCGAACGTTCACCCGACGGCATGAAAAGGTCAATAATTGAGCTCTCACTTCCTCGGGGAATCGTGCCTTCGAGATTCAATAAATGGCCAGCCAGAGAAGCGTTTGCTTGTGTGGATCATAGAGTCCGATACTGGGTTGAGTTGTGGTATGATCGTGAAATGTTGAAAGATAGAACTGTTTATGACAAAGCTTTGTGGGAGTGGGCGAGATTGAAGGGTGATTCTATGTTGGAGGAAATGAAGGTTGGCCGAGATGTCTTTTGGGATGGCATCTGCAGTCGCTCGTCTTGCTGCTTCTAGGTTCATGTGGATTAATATGTTGTTGAGTAGGGGATCACAGTTCTCTAGTTTCCAGTACAACTAACTGCTAATTCGGTTCTAATGTACCATTCATAGGCGCCATAATGCACAATTTCAGTTTTCCAAAATTTTGTAAGCTCCAAATTGTGCCTAGTCCAAAAACAGAAATCTCACTCACTGTCTCAATACATCTGTAATTCACATGTACCACAAGATACTAGATATCACCACTTACCAATCTATAATATGTTGAGCGGTCGGACCATCCGCTAATTATATAGAACAAAGAACTACCAGAAAGGAAATTACACTCATACGGTAAAGGCTAACTCTATCCGTCAATCCTCCTGGTAATCTTGCTATCGAAACAATATATAGCTCTATCTACACAACCCTAGGTGATGGTTAGGGAATTTCACCTATGCCAAGAAAATCTGGCATAGCGTTTGCATATGAAATTTCCTCGACACAATATATTGGCATCCACTTACGCTCCGAAACTTTCCATTTTCTTTGAGAAACAATAAAGAGCATCAACACGTGGTTTTCAAACAAAGATCCAACGACAAAAAAGAAGTAGCAACAGTTAGATGGACAAAGATTCGGTTAAGTCAAACCAAATTCTGTCGGGCTCGAAGAGTATGTCTTCGGCACCAGCGAGGGCTGATACAGTAAGAAAACCCGCCTAGTGGTATACTTGAATTCAGCCTGGATAAATGGTCCCAATGCTACTAAGGTACTTGTAGTTCTGTTCAAGTCACATGGTTTGCCTTCTTTCTTTGCACCACCGAACTCTAGCATTCTAGCAGAGGAGAACAGGAGTACAGTAGCCATTTCCAAAACAGACTAAAATTGAACCCATAATTGTGTGTGTACACAATCCGAAGTCTTGTCTACATCCACACTTATCTCTTTACAGGTTTTAACGAGTGTTATTGACTCCAAAATCCAGCAAAATGGCAGTATTCGTTAAATCCATGAGACACTGGCGAGACCTCATGTCTTCCTGTGATCTTTTAGTCGTCGGATTCTTCGACAACTACTCCCGAAAAAGTGTCAATACGCAGAAAATCTTTGAGGATTTCGCATCCTCCTACAGCTCCGACGCCATCAAATTCGCCGCTGTCAAACGCAACGACGTATCGGCCTCATGCGACGTCTACAACAGGCCCAAAGTCCAATTCTATCAAATCGGCTTCCTGGTAGGGGAGTTGGAAATGTCTCACGCAGACGAGCGTGAGTTAAAAGCCCAAATCCAACAATTCGCTCAGGACTACGGAACAGAACTGCTAGGTCCTCAACCAACGTCGTCACAGGAACCAGCACCACCAGTGGTAGGATCCTTCATACACGCGCCAGCTCAAGGTCCAGTTCGCCTACCCGATCCTGTACACTGCTGTCCTTTCCACACCCTACATCGTATTGACGGAAGTTTTCCAGCTGGCGAGGCCAGAAACACTTCAGAAGCAATCGTCGACGCCTTCCTCAACTGGTGCGGTGACAACTCCAGTAATTTCGGATACTGCAAAGTCCCACGGGACAGCCCTCGACCGGTTGTAAACCGGACAAAGTATCTGCTAGACGTGTTCTCGAGCAGCACTGGTCGATCGAGGCATTTCTTTGCGGGGTACAACTTTACGAAGGTGAATGTTTGGGTTGAGCTTGAGTTGGATGGTATGCCGTCGAGGTTTGCGAAGCAACAGCCGGAGGTGTTTATGGCGATGGGCTGCTCACGACATAATGCGGAGTATACGTGTACTTTGTGGAGTGATCCGGAGTTTCAACGTGATGCTGTGAAGAGCCCTGGACTGGTCGTACATCCATTCTAAATTGGCTATAAATATTGAGGACTCCGCGCCGATATCATCGAATCTGCAATACACTGAGCACCCAGTAAATCGAATATTTGAACCCAGCCAGAAATCAACATACCGTCTTAATTTTGAACTCCTTAATCACTTAGAACAGATCATCTACCCTTAACGTGAAGCCACCGTCATGTTAAGGAGAATAGCTGAGTGATGTTCTTGCTAACAATGCTCACACTTACCACTCAAGTGCACATTCTTCATCTCCCACTTGAAAGTCAATTTACTCTCATATCTCAATTGTGTCGGCGCTGGACGATTTTAGAATGTGAACAAGTATATAAGATTGGATCTAGAATATGGATGTTTCTCCTCGAACCAATCCGTAAGGAAGATAGTATCGAAGAGACTTTGCTGTTACCCAGGGGACAAGATTTAAGTACTAGAAGGGATGTCTAAATAGCCATGGTCTCTAGAGAAGCTTTAGAAGACCGAAAGCGGATGTCCGATGGAATCAAGTTACGTTTGAAAGTGTGGATTTGAAGGAGGTTCGGCAACTGTAAGTATTGTCCAGTTTTGTGTAAGATCTCCTCAAATGACAAACAGAAACCTTATACTGAACAAATGAGATGAATTGAAAGAGAAAGAGCGTTCCTACTTACCCTCGAGACAAAGTTGTACACATACAAGTTGACATGTATTCCTCTATTTACAAAATCTTTTAATTGCAACGACAGATATAGCCCAACAAGATTATCTGGCAATTCGCCAGAAGACCTAAACTCCTGCGCATCATTATTTTCATTGCCGGCCTCAAGCAGTCTTTTTCGCCTTTCTTGGCTTTTTGACCTTTTCAACTGTAACTTCTGTAACCTCTGTAACGGTCTTGACCTCCTCTACGATCTCAGGCTCAGGCTCCTTTGTCTTCTTGGATTTGGAAGCTTTCTTTGCGACCGTTGTCTCTGCCGCTATCGCAGGAGTCTCTTCGGATTCAGCCTCGGTCGTCGCAGCCTTTCCTTTCTTTTTGGACTTTTTTGATTTCGCGGCTGCTGGAACGTCTTCGATAGCCTCTGTTGGTTCTGTGGCGGCTGGCGCATCCTCAATAGCTTTTGTCTCGGTCTCTGGTGCCTCGATCGCAGCTGGAGCTTCACTCTTTTTCGCAAGACCCTTCGCAGATTTAATTTCTGGTAGCTCGAACTCATAGCCAATCTCCTTGAGCTTGGTAGCCTTTGCAGCTCTCTTAGCTTGCAGCTTCTCTGCCCGCTCGTCCCACATTTGTTCGGTCGCAGGTAGCTTGAGTTTTCTGCCTTCGATTCTATTTCTCGGGATTTTTTTGAATCGGGTTCCTGCACCTTTCCAGAGATCTGCTGGTACTGCTTCCTCAGCCACTAATTTGACCTTCATGATATGATTGAACATCAGATAGTTGTCCATAGTCTTAGCCACAATTTCAGCAACCACGGACGATGCAAATTGAATAAAAGCGTAGTGTTTGCTTGCCCCGGTCGCCTTGTTTCGCGAGAGACGAAGCTTCAGGATAGTACCAAATTGTCCGAAATACTCTCTCATTTCGTGTTCATAGAAACCATGAGGTACGCGACCGACATAGACAACACCTGGCTTGTCGCCCTTTGCCTCTTCATTTGCTTTCTTAAGGGCTTTCTTTTGCGCCTTGGTAACCTTGATCTCGGGTACGGGTGCGCCTTCTTCTAAACCCTCACCACTCGACTCATCTTCGCCTTCGTCTTCGCTTTCGAATCCTTTAAGTAGGGCCTGTGTTTGGTCGTCTACCTCGGAATCTTCTTCGTCTCCTCCAGCATCTTCAGCTTCGCCTTCTTGCTCCGGCTCGATCACTGTCTTGGTGACGCGAGTAACCTTTTTGGTTACTTTCTTGGGTAGCGATTCGACGTCTGTGGCTTCGACGGGTGTGACAGTTTTGGTGACTTTTTTCGTGGTGATTTTTTCTGGCGCTGGAGTTGATTTGGCAACCTTCTTCGACTTTTTGACCTCAGGAACATCGGCGCTCTCAACTGCTGCTAATGACAATGTTAGCTTTTGCCAAAGGCATGGAGCGCAAAATTGAAGCTCAATTACCTTTGCGCTTCTTGACTGCAACAGGAGTAGGCTCGACAGGCTCGACAGGCTCGACGATCTTCTTAACCTTCTTAACCTTTAGTTTCTCTGCCCCGCTTTCTGGTACGGAAGCTGTTGAATTGATATGTCAGTTGAAAACTTCGGAGAAGTAATTGCTTTGGGAGGCATACCTTTGCGCTTCTTCGTCTCGATTTCTTTAGCCATTGTGTCTGGTGCTGGAATGGTTTTCTAATCTAGACCCGTTTCTCGCTTTCTCGAGGGAACTTTTTTTGGGGTAGAAAATTTCTGCCGTCAGGGCGGTGAGTAATGATGGCTTTCTATTCTCTTGGAGAAGTAGGTTCTTCCAAAACTCCTCTTTCTAAGAGTATCTAGGATATATATGTTTTTTGCACGGCTTAAAGTCTTTGATTGCCTGGAAGAAGGGACAGACTCTTTATCCAAAAAAAAGATTTTGGTGCATATCGGCATATGAAATTTATCATCACATCTAGACCTGTCGAAGGATGACTGTTAAAGTCATTCTCTACACCCTCTTTCATTGGGCCCTTTTCCTAACTCAATAACTCGAAGTTTGAACCTATGATTATTGTTTTGACAACTAGTGGGTGTCAATCAAAACTGGTGATGTATTACACACACAATTGGATTGTCACCATTTCGTGTACACCGATTTGTCTTCTTACAAGTGATCTGCGAAGTAATTGTTAATGTAGAAAACGAACATAAAACAGATATGAAATAAGCCAACATTCGATGAAGTTATTCTGACTTCCTAAATTCAGTGAATAAATAGTAGTCGGTGCCGCACGTGATTTGGTTTCGCCGATTTCTACCCACCCGTTGCCATGTCGTTGGAAAAGTCCAACTCAAAAAGTACCGCAACGACAATTAATATGGCCTCCAATAATCAAGCCTCGCATGCGGAAGTCTGGGATGACTCTATGCTTGTAAATTCGTGGAATGACGCTGTAGAAGAGTATAAGGTACTGCATCCTTCACCTAACTCCAATTCGAAGACCCTATAAGCTGATCTGAGATAGCGCTACCATTCTATTCAAGCACTGGGAGAAGATGTGGATGAATTGATCGAAGGACATGAACTGCACAACGAGACAATGTTCGCAAGCTCCATAAATGATATACCGAAAGACCATTCCCAAGACTCATGTTTACTGAGCAGTGCGAGCCAGACAAGTCACAATCAAATACTCGAAAAGAAGCTAGGCCAAGATCAACTCGAAGAAGCATCAACAGCAGATCAGAGTAGTGACACAAAACCTAGCACGGCCCCTCAGGTGAGCACAGTCGAATTATTGAATATGCGGATCAAATAGGCACGAAGATCGAAAAGTCTTGGCATTTGAAACAATCTTCGTCCCAGCGGTCGTTCTATGACTGACAAATATGGACTTATAGGCAAACGAGACTTCTTCAAGTTCCAATCAAATTGCAGATCACCGAAGTACAAAACCTCCAGCACTGCCCCATCATCTCATCGGCCAAGGTGAGACAGACATCCGGTATCGAGATGTTCATGGAGATTTACTGACGCGTGGGTCTTTTCATGCAGTTAACGACGACGGCTTGAAGAATCTCCTGATGTCATGGTATTATGCTGGGGAAGTTCTTTCTATTTTGGAACTCACCAGGGCGCCCTACTAACGTTTTCGCAGATACTATACGGGGCTCTATGAGGGACAGCAACAGCAAACGGTCTCAAAATGATGCCAAGCATAAAATATGAGATGGAACGGGTTAGTTTCATTCAATGCTCAGGAACTGTAAACAGGAAAGCTTGAGAATGGTCTTTGCACCGAAGAAAGGTTGAACCGTCCGATAATATCATTCTGAACTATGGTGTCCAAGCTCTAGCGGCATTTTTAGGTGTTACCATGACAGCGAGGAATTCTCGTCTTGGGAAGTCTTGGAAGAGGTTGAGTCAAAAGGTTTCCGGTCGAGCAACGAGACGCCGCATCCGTTTCACGAAGGATCTCGAGGAAGCCGCCTCCACAGCAGATGGTTTGGCCAACGGCTGCCTCTCTCCTGCATGTGCTGCAGATTGCAGAACACCGAGGAAACATATCAGAAGCAGTAGCAGAATGAAGCGATTACCCTATACAACGTTTTCATGATCCATCAGGATCTTGTGATCAATTGAGGAAGGTCAAAAACGCCAACCTTAGTTGAACTCTTATTCTCAACTCTCGCATCCAAGACGGCGTTCGGACCGTTGCTCTGACACCGTGTGCCCCTACAGGTTCTTTGGCCGAAATGACAGGCGTTGACGGCAGCGGTTCAACTGCTTTCCTGCTTCCATCTTCACCATCAGAAGTGACCGGCTATCCCAAGCTTCACGCATGCCATCTGAAGATAACGGCGCGGAAGGGAGGAAACTAATTCTTCCTGTCTGTCGTCTGGTCGAACGATTCTTTGGTTCGTGAGACGTGGGCTATGACATGATCCGATCTTGAGACGGCGATGGCACACGGTCTCAAACACAAGGTGTCTGGAGTAACTCGCTTAACCCTGTGCAGGCGCCGTTGGTGGTGCTGTGCACAGGCTCGCTTGCTAATCGCCACGCTTCATTGCAACTTCATCCAACCTAATCGGACTGTGAGCGCGGACGAGCCCCTCCTGACAAGCATCGGCAAACATCCTTTTGATCTTGGTCTAAACCGCATCAGGGGCAAGAAGGGGCTTTCGGAGGAATCTGCAAGGTACCGCCAGGGGGTTGCGGCTCAAATCTTCAACTTCTTCTTTCCACCGGAACGCAGTTGCAACGACAAACACCAGACCCGTAAGCGAGAAGTCCTCCAGCCCCTTTCCACCCAACCACATGGCTCTAAATGCCGTTTGCCCACTCGCAAAAGCTTAGCTACTTGTCCGGAGGGGGATCTCTCCGACCTTTGGTGGTGATTTTCTTGTACCGTCCAGCAAGCTCCCCGTTTCGACCAAGCACCCTGGGGCCTGTACGCCCTGCAGCGGAGACGCATCTGTAGGTCTTGCCCAGGCCCATCCCATGAATGGCACCTGTCCGCTCTCATTTCATGCTCGATTTAATATCTCGACCTCCCAGGCCGGATTGTCTCTTTTCTCTTCCTCTCCATCCCGTCTTGCTTTGCTGTAAACACATTCATTGTATTCCTTTCTCTATTTCACTATCCACACTTCGAGCACGGCCTCGCATTCGGCAACTATTACAATCTTTAACGATCTATAACGAGCCAGACAACTTTGATAGTTTAATACATTCCGCAGCGCGGCTTATTTGTTCTTTACGCACCAATCCGATTACTTAAAGTCGACTATACTAATATACCAATCATCATCATGCGTTTCTCCACCGCACTTGCTCTTTGCGTCGCGCCTTTGGCGTTGGCTGGCTCGATCCAAGATACTGTCTTGAGAAGAACGGACCATATGGGAGAGAAGGTCGAGGCACCAAAGGTCGAAGCACCAAAAGTCGAGGCACCAAAGGCTGAGGCGCCAAAGCCTGAAGCATCCCCTAAGGAGGGAGCGAAGGAGGTTATCCACGAGGCACCAAAACCAGCGGAGGCAAAACCTGGAGAAGTTATCCACGCCGGATCATCATCAACGACTGTTACTCAGGTTATCATTATTTGGGTCAACAATGGAGGTGGTGCTACAACTTCCACAATGCAACATGCTAGTTCAGTAGCACCTCCACCAGCGGCCGCTGCTACACACAGCGTAAGTTCCCTACAAGTCATTCTAAAGAGCATATTATTGACAATTAAATAGGTCGTTGTTGGTGGTTCCGCCGGTCTCGTCTACGTACCAGAATCTATCCAAGCTGCAGTCGGGGATATGGTTATCTTCACCTTCATGAACGCCAACCACACTGTCACCCAGTCCGCTTTCACCGAGCCCTGCGTCAAGCTCCCAGAAGGAATGGATTCTGGATTCATGCCAAACCCAAACAACACCATGCTCCCAGCACCACAGATGGCCATGCAGGTTACTGTTGCAACCCCAATCTGTAAGTAATCTACTTCTAATACACAGAATATCACTAACATATCCAGGGTTCTACTGCAGACAAAAGGCCCACTGTGGAAAGGGAATGACCTTCTCCATCAACCCAACCGCTGAGAAGAGCCATGCCATGTTCCAACAGATGGCAGTTGCCCAGAACGGTACCGGAACTCTTGCACCAATTCAAGGTGGAGCTGCCGCTCCTCCAGCTGCCAGTGCATCCGCCGCACCACCACCACCAGCTGCCGCCGCACCCCCAGCCGCCGCACCCCCAGCCGCTCCTCCTGCCGCTGGTGCCATGGTCCCATCAGTTGGCACCATGCAAGGTGGATCCTGCTCCTGCGCATGCCTTTGCGGTGTCTCCTCCTTCCCAACTGCTGCACAAGGCATCAACAGCTTTGGTGGTATGTCAGGTAAGCTACTCTCCACCCCCCGAATCCAAAATAACAAGAAACTAATACAACTCTCCCAGGTGCTATGCCAATGGCCATGCTCGAAAAATAGACTCCCCATCTTCTGATGGCCTTTATATTCTTTTAACGACACGGTCTCCGCCCCCCCAGAAGAGCAACCCAAAGAGAGCATTAGAGAAAAACCTTCCACATGGCGTTTAATATACAATTGTTTTTCTTTACATGTGATGATGATATCCAACCCACATATTATTGGTATATATAGTTTTTAGGTCTCCGACATTTTTGAGAAATGGATTGGAACATTCTTGCGTTTTTTTTCTTGTTTGTGGTTTTTTATCTTTTAATAATGTGTGTGTAAGGGATATAGAAAAAATGATACTTGTTGTATCTTATTCGTCTTTTGGTTTGAGAATGTGATTTCGTGGCTTGTGTTAATTGAGTGAGTCTTAGGTGATCTTTATGCTCATGGGAAGATGAACTTTCTTTCTTGGCATATCTTCATTCCGCTATCAACAGCCCCTACACCATTCTTTCCCACTGCTGTTAGCCACAAATAGATCTACAGTTACAAAATCCGAAGCATTCCAAAAACCATATATACCTCACAAGACTAACAATTCATGCGTCTCTCCTTGTGCGGAAAACAATCACATGTTATTAACTGAGCAGAACGTACAAGCTCACCTTTTTCCTTGGACAGCTTTCAGAAACAACTGATGTAACAATAATTGACTACTCCATCAACCGTGTGTACTCAGCATAAACTAGTAAACAGCCATAGAAAACTATTCTGCGCCGTCAATTGGTGATCTTGCATATGTGCTGCTATGCAATGGTGTGATTTGAACCAAAGTCCTTATTACAGATTCGCATTTTCGTTTCAGAATACCTGACTTTCTATTATGGTTACCCAAAAGGCTTCTCACGAATTAGCAGACTTCCTGATGCAGACTTCCTGGTGTAGATTTTTGAACTCAACACCATACCGAGAAGACAATTAACATTAATACGGAGGGGGGTAAAAACCGACGGGTTTTATACTTGTGTGACTCGTAAGCTCTGAAATGCCATCGTTCTCTGGAATACCCAATAAGCATTAATATGGATATCGATTAGTAAAGCAATACCATCGATCTTCTACGCAGAAACTGAGGACCGACTGATAGTTCCCATGCTATCGTCGTTTGGGGTGAAATATCTCCATTGCCTATGAGCATTCAACATTGGAGATGAATTCTGCAGTATTGTGATGGAATGTCAGCTAGCATTTGACAGTTTCTACACTCATGCAGATTGTACTTAAGTCTCGCACTTGGGATGATACTATATTATTTTTGAAGATACAAACAAAGGAAACTTTGCCCCAAACGCGTATTAGGAGGATTCCTGGTATATGACTGGATACTTAAGTTTTAATTGGTTTAGAATAATGGTAAAGTATTTTCTTTAACTCGTACCAGAAGGCCTTCCTCCTCCTCATCATCTAAAAAGCACTACGATTCGAAAGCTAGCAGAACGATACCAAGGAAAATCATTCCGCAAACAACTTATCAAGCAAACCTGCAACTTCAATCAACTAAGAGGTTCTTCGCATTAGGTGAAACTCCAGATTGCGGAATTAATCCTGCTTGTACCTCTAGGGGTCGATTTTGGATCTATGCAAAAAGCTAAGAAGACACCTGGCCAAAATACGATAAATGCACAACTAAAACTGCAAGAGCTGAAGGCATGTTAGGGCCAAGATATTCTCATAGACATGATATATAGGGACATTTCTCCTATCAACACCGGGCTCTAATGCGGGACAAGAAAAGCGCAATCAATCCCATCTCCTGAACTCCGTGTAGACATCCGCCTCGTTCATAGCATCCCATCCTCATCTCTTGAGCATCGTGCTTATTCGTGTCGCAATCCTCTAGTCTAGTATCTGATTCTCATTTATTGCGTATCGTGATTCGTGGTTGCTGTCCGTTATTTCTTCCCACCACCTACGCCTTCAGCGGCTTTCCTTGCGTCGGCTGAGACAAAAACTGTTAGTACTTTTGTTTGCAAAGATAGGGTGATTGATCGACCTACCAGCCGCCTGCTTCTCTCGCATTTTCGCAGCGACATTTTCTTTATCGCGTTGCATTTCTGAGCCGGACTTTGAGTTGCCTGATTTCTGGATTGCGGAATCATGTCAGCTGGCCAATTCGGATCGTTGGTTGGAGTTATTCGGTGAGTTCTAACATACCAGTCCTGCTAGCTTCGCGGCGGCCTTTTCACGGGCCTTGTCTCTCTGATTCCCTCTCGTCATGGTGAATGGCTTACGGTTGGTGAGTCGCAGGTAATTGGTACTCGTGGCAACATTCACAGTTGGAGATTTTAATGATTCCGACGGGGAGATGCTCGAAATAGAAAAAGTTCGGGACGAGCCGAGCACGTGAGGGCATTGGCCCCCAAACTTTCCTCTTCTACATTACAATCCCTCTCTCTATATTTTCATTTCAACTTAATCTCCTTTACAGGAACGCCAGGAACGCAATTGTTTTCGAATCATGGCTAAGTCTTGATTAAAATTACTAGACGATATCTAGGAAATTCCCCGATGCGCTATGTTGGTAGCTCTTAGTGGACAGTGAGATGGTGATGTTTCAACCACTCAAAGTCTGAGAACAGATGAAGTTGAAACACGCTTCCAAAATTAAGCCTCGTCCAATCGAGACCGCGACTCGTCCACGATCGAAACGCACAGCAGACCTCATGGCCCGCAGCATGGAGACAAGCAATGCAACCGCCTGGCTACAAGCATAATTGGCTAGAACGGATGGCCCAAATGGACTGGATCGTGGATCTTGCTTTTCGCGAACTGGAGGAAGAGCGCCAACTTCCTCGCTTGATGTTTCGAGATCTGTTGTCGCTTGGCAGATATGAGGCTTCTACAGAGAGGACGAAATTCTATTAGAGGCATCATCCAGTCAATGGCCGGAAATTCAGGAGAACAAGGACTTTGCTACGTACTGACTCCCATAGGCTGGCAGTGGTGGTCAAAGAAGTCTTCTCGCGCTCCAACTCCATTGGATATCCATCTCGCACGACCTCAAAGAAAGTCGCGCCAACACATGGAACGGATAATTTCGCCCTATATCCCCACAAAGAGTCAAGAAGAGTCAGAAATAGCATGCCCCACTGGCCTCGAACGGGTCCTTTCGTGCTATGATCGTCTCGGGCTTTTCTTTCTTATTCACCTTTACCCCCATTCACATATCTCGCTCCCATTGTCCTTCTTATTGTCAATCCCACGACAAACGATCCTCTCTACTCATTGTCGCCCAACTACAATGAGGTTGACTCCTCAATAGTTTCCTTTTCATATATTAATGTTTTTGCCCCTCTAACTTGAATCTTTCTTTATTTTCCTTCCTCGAATCTACACACTACTTACAACTTCTTTTCAAATACAATCATTCTCATTCTACTGCCGGCAGTAATCTTCAGACAACCTTACAATCATTTACCAACTGTGAGTCCTTCAAGCAACTACATCTCCTGTCCAAAAACTTATCTCTTGAGCAGAAACTCTTTCCCAACTTACTTCATACCCTACCGTCAACATGTTCGGGAAAAGCTCCGATAGCAAGATAATGGGCCCCGGCTACATCACTTTCAACATAATACGAGTTCTAAACATAATCGCCTTGACGTTGGTCGCAGTTGCCAGCTGGGTCATGCTTGTCATGACTCTGAAGACCTCAAAATTCTTCTTCTTCGATGGATCTTCCCACTTCATTACGAGCGTCGTCGCCGTCTTCCTCATCGTTTCGGAGTGCAATCTCTTCAAACGCTATTATGCTAAGAACTGGCCAAACTTCAGTGAACAGGCTGGCTTTGTTCCTCTTGGTCTCGCCATGGTCATCTTAGGATTCAACACTCTTGGAAACCTCAATAAGCAAGCCACCTCTGTCGAAAATCTCGGTCTTGCTCTCTGGCGAATTGTCATCGCTGCTGGCGTTCTCTCCTCCCTTATCGGACTCGCCAACATCATTACAACATTCATCTTCTCCAACATCAAGCTGGGCATCACTGGTCGTATGGTCCGTGAAAATGGAGCAACAGCAGCCCCAAAGAACAACGACTCACCTCGAAACTCTTACAGCTTTTCTCGCAGCGCAAGCATGAGCAAGGAAAACACCATTCTTCCAAGTTACCAGGCACCCACATCTCCAGAAGATCGTCGCAGATCTAGATTTGGCCTCAAGTTCCCCATCCGCATGTCTGGAATTGGCAAGCCAATGCCAACCAGCGAACACGTCTCGCAGTGGGATGATCGCAGCTCTCCAATTGTCCCAGATGTAAAGCGACCAGATACTGCTCTTCACCCAGCGCTCGCTCCTCCTCAACCCGCATATGGTCTCGCCCGTTCGAGATCTTCAGTCTACAGCGAGGTCTCTAACATGACCCGATTCTAGATGTGGAAAGCTTGTTGAAATAGGCGTTGTTGCAAGTCGATAATTGAGACATCTACCTAATGAGGAGTAAATGGAGTTTCGGAATCTTTCATATGGTTGCAATACCCACTCATCATGAGAAATGGAAGGAGTTTAAGGAGAACCAGTGAATATAATGGCTTACATGTGCTTTCTTGATGTCAATAATAGCAAGTTTATATAGATCTAAAAGTTAAAACATCCCTTCCTTCCCAGTCCTAGAAGTGAAAACGTGGTGAAATTATTTAGTGGTTGACACTTGGCTCAAGCTCTCTCGAGTCTCGAACCTCGAAAACCATCTCCCCCACCAAGCTACCCCAAACTCCACTCTCTAAAAACAACAAGCTCCACACAGCCAACCACAACAAAACGCATGCTGTTCCTCCTTCGAACAGCACGCATACTAGTCTTCCGACAAAATAAGACCTCAAAATTTACAAGATCACTACACACCACCAGAACCACAATGGCACCCCGTAAGCCCCCCAATTGCCCTACCCCCTTCAGTTCCAAGCTCCATACTAACACCCTCCAGTCCCCCCAACAACAAACCCCATAATCATATCCGGGCCCTCAGGCGTCGGAAAAGGCACATTATACAAACTGCTCCTCGAGCGCCATCCCTCCGTCTTCTGTACCAGCATCTCCCATACCACGCGCGATCCACGGCCGGGGGAGACGCGCGATGTGGACTACTACTATACCGACATGGCGACGTTCGAGAAGATGATCGAGGAGGGCGGGTTCGTGGAACATGCGAAGTTTGGCGGGAACCGGTATGGGACCAGTCGGAAGATGATTGAGGAGATGCAGGGGAAGGGGAGGGTGGTGGTGTTGGATATTGAGATGGAGGTTCGTCTTCCCCCCCTCCGTAATTCCCCTTCTAAACTAACTTGACTTCTGAATTAGGGCGTAAAACAAATCCACGCCTCCCCCCTCTCAGCACGCTACATCTTCATCTCGCCGCCCTCGCCCGCGCTCGAGACGCTCGAGAAACGCCTTCGTGGCCGTGGCACCGAGAAGGAAGAGTCGATTCAGAAGCGGCTTGCGCAGGCGAAGAACGAGATTGAGTATTCGAAGACGGAGGGCGTGCATGATATTGTGATTGTGAATGATGATTTGGAGGCAGCGTATAAGGAGATGGAGGATTTTATTTTTGGGCGGGGGCAGAAGACGCAGGAGCAGGATGCGAGGGATGGGGGGAAGGCGGGGGAGAGTGTGTTGGATTGAGGAGGGAGGGAGAGAGGGAGTGCTTGGTGTTGAATACCTTGAGAGGAGAGTGTGGGAGTCTGTTTTGTGCATGCAAATGGGAGACTTTCATATGATCTCGGATTCCGAGTATGGTTCTTGAGGATCTACATAGACTTAGATGTACAGCGTTATGTACCTATTGGCAAAGTAAAAGTAAAATACCACATCTTCAAAACTATCATGAACTGTGGAGGTTCAGTCATCTAAGGGAGGTTGCAAAATATTCATACTCGTTATGTATTCGGACTCATCAATTCCTCTCTAAGCGAAGCTTGCGGATATTGTAGGCTGAGCAAACAGCGATGATGCTCGATTGATGTCCACATGTGATATTACACTGGCGATGAGATCTCACATAACCTCATAAGCAAAGCAGAGAAACCAATTTCGTGAACCGAGCGAAAGAGCTCTATTTTCAATAATCCATCGCTCTCGTTCTACATCCTGTCATAACCCGGTTTTGTGGAAACCTTACTACTCGTGAAATGAATCCCTCAAACATTATGAGAAAGGCTAATTAAGCAAAGAAAATAATTGGGGAGAATCCGCGTAAAGACAATAAAAAGTAAAGTAGTCCGGGTTGCAATCCACAAGTAACCATTAAAAACACTCTTTCCTTTGACCTGCTCAAGGAAATCAATACCAATGACGACGCTTTTACACAGATGGATACGCTTCGCCGTCAAAATACAACTCCTTCCCGTACCCCGGATTAAACAAAAACTCCTTAATAGCCGTTCATGGTATTTCTTTGAGAGTTTCTGCTTAGCTCCCGATCAGCTGATGGTGAAATCGGTCGGCTACCGGCGTTGTGTCCAGCAGCACTACTCTCCTTCAGCGCAAGCAATTGCTTAGCACGGAATGTCTCGTAATGAATTTGAGATGTCGTCTCGATAAGATCTTGGAGATGGGTGCGTGTAAGGAAGTTTCGGAGGTAGACGAATTCGCAGTGGTTCTCGTCCTCGACATTAATAACCCCCCATCTGTTTTGTCGCCCACGAACTTGTTTTCCACCAACGATGATTGACTTTTCTGATCCAACGACAGCGAATGGAATAATGTTCTGAGCATCGAATTAGCAACGAAATCATGTGCGACCATTGTGTTTGGAATTACCTTGATCTGAGCATTTAAAGCCCGCTCCTCCTCGTCAAACTCATCGTTGTCGTACGGGAACATCTTCAGGTTGTGGAACGCAAACTCCTCCTTTATACGCTCCTTGAAAGCGCTTCTTTCCTCGAGAGTCAACGAATCGGACTTGGCAATGACTGGGACGACATTGACAACATCTGAAAGCTTCTTCAAAACAACGATATCAATAGGCTTTAGCGCATGTCCTGATGGCTGTATGAAAAACAAACAGCAGTGAATTCTGGTATCCTGAATATATCTCTCACGCTGAGCGGTAAGCTCTTTTCGTAGGTACGCTGAGTGCTGGTCCTTGATGTACTTGACAATTGGATCCCAACATCTATCATTGTTGACTTGGTCTCCATAACCAGGGGTGTCGACAATGTTCAACCTTAGACGAACTCCATTTTCTTCGATCACATGAGACACAGTTTGGATTTCGGTCGTAGATCGGACTGGCTCATCTGGAGCAAGTCTACCCTTCGAGTCGATCAGGTGCGATGCGAAGATGGTATTGATGAGGGTCGATTTTCCAAGACCAGTTTGTCCTAAAGCGCAAAAGTCAGTAGCTGAAGAACAATTAGATCGCAGAAGTCCGCAGCCCTACTTACCAACACAGATCACGTTAAATTGGAATCCGCGCTTCAAGAGCTTGCGCTCAATTTGCGTTGTGATACTATCAAAACCGACGTGGCTTCGAGGATACACCGATTGTTGGGGGGCGTGTCGATCCATGGATGCCATGTATATTGCAAAAGTCTCGGAAAGAATTAGTTACACTGCTCAAAAAATCAAAGTGTGAAGTTGTGTTGAGAGTGTGGTCGAGAGGTAGAGAGATTGTCGAAATTCAGAAGGGGTTCCTCCACAATTTCGTTGCTTCCCCTTTTGCGAACGCGACCACACCCGAGCTAAGCCCTATCGGGCCTAGCACATGCATGGGTATGGAGATGCCGCAGAAAGTTTGAGGATCATGAACTCGCAGCTCTCAACTCACAGTTCCGAACTCAATCAGCATAGAACTGCTGGTACCTCAATCAATTCATACGACGACAGTCATCTCATCTGGATACTCAAATCGCCAGCATGGCTGCGGCTCACGTTTCCACGCGGTCAATACTCTCCTCCTTCCTCCCACGATTATCTGCGCCAACAGCATCCAGCAGCTCAAGATACACAACGCTATTATCGCGACAGTTGTCACACCCACTTCTGCCCTCCTTCGGATTCGCTATTCCAGCGGCAATTCAATTGAATGTTCCGGGCATGATTGAGGGAATATGGGAATCGATATTGAAAGCAGTACCCAAGAAGAGGACATCACATATGAAGCAGAGGTCTAGACGGATGGCTGGAAAGGGATTGAAGGACGTTGAAGCACTCAACAAATGCTCTGTGTGTGGAAATGTTAAAAGAGCGCATCTGTTATGCCCATTTTGTGTCCAGGGTCAGCATATCCATCAACCCTCGCAGAATATTCACTGATCTGTAGTAGAGGTGCGCGATTTTTTCAAAGGGAAGGAGACAGTGCAGAAAACTTTTGATACGTTGACGAAAGAGGCCGAGAATTTCAGAAAGGGTATCAAAGCAGAGGCGAAGGCAAATGCTATAGAAGAAACCCCAGAAGAGCCAGCAGCGGTGGCAGACGAGGCGGCCGCAACAGATGCTCAGAAATTGCCAGATGTAGACCAAGAAGGTAAAACGGTACGATGAAGGGAATAATATAGGGTGTGCACTTTTGCTTTGCATATTTGTAAAAAAAAGGCATTGCATCATTACGGCGTTTGGAAGGTCATGTAATATTTTAGATGTACAATGTTAGCCGCCTGTAAATTTCAATGTTTACTTACTCCATTTGACTTGACTTCTTATCGGCTCTGACGGAGAGTCGTTGAGCTTTGAGGGCTGCGTCTGAAATATATTTCGGCGCTGCGATTTTGGTCGTGAAATCCTCGCGCCAACTTTCACCCCACCAAAATTCAATCAGCTTTCCTCACAGTCTAACATACGTCAATCAACCACTTCAAATGCTTAGGTGACAATGGTATATGATCTCTCTATTGGTACAATGAATACATACTAATAACAGTAGTCTAAACAATACCTTACGACACATACGGTAGACGATGGTAAGCTTCGAGCTACCCCTCCATCACATCCATTTAGCTGACGAAAACAAGCACATATCACCGACATCTTTTCTATCGCCACCACGCCGACGCAGGTTCTTTCCGTCTCTGGCGCGTCGTGTATAAAAGTACATTCTACAACCTCTCCCGAGATACCCTTGGAACAAACGATCCAAGGCGCTCACAAACTTGGTTGCCACCATATTGTCACTTCCCGAAACGGTCGCATCGCAGCAACAGCAGGCTTTGGTGGCGAAGTTAAAGTATGGAGCATATCTGAAGCCTCAGAATGGGTAGAAGAGGGAAAGATTGTGGATGGTAATAAAGCTGGAGAGATCTGGGCGATTGCCTTGAGTGAAGATGGACAGTTCCTTGCCAGCACCACATATGATGGGAGAATCAATGTATGGGACCTGAAAGACGGAAGGAAGAAGATTCGAGAGTACGAGACGAAGGGAAGCTTTGGGATGTGTATCGACATGAGTAGAGATGGGAAATTCACTGCTAGTGGTCATGAAAATGGCGGAGTATACATATTTAATAATGATACTGGAAAGATATTATACTCGTTGCCAGGTAAGCTGAGCCGACTTGTATTCTGCAAACATCACATTTCTAATCAACCAACAGGTCTTGTCAAGCCAGTACGAACGGTAGCATTCTCACCAGCAGGCACGAGATTAGCTGCTGCTGGAGATGCAAAGGTTATAGCACTTTACGATGTGCAACATGGAGAGCAGGTAGCAAATCTCACCGGCCACTCCTCATGGATATTCTCTGTCGATTGGAGTGATACTGGCGAATACCTACTCAGCGGATCTTTCGATGGAAAGGTTAAAGTCTGGTCTATCGATCGAAGAACATGTGTAGCTACGCATAGCGAGACTGATAAGACATTGTGGTGTGTCAAATGGCTGCCAAAGGTGTCGAACAAGAGCGAAGCTTTTGCAACTGCTGGAGCGAATCGAAGCATCACTTTCTACAGAGAAGCTACTGGTGGATAAAGGGGCAGCTATCGACCTAGATACAGGAATTAAGGATAAATGGTATCAAGACAAATCATCATCGATGCAAGTCACTACATGTGCAAAATAGTACATTATTTGCTTGTTATCGAGGCGTGGTTTCCGAAGGGCATCGGTGTCAAAATCGGAGCTACCGTACGGCCGACTCGGCCCGCTGTAGCTAACTTAATTTAAACCTGTCAGGGGTTTGGTACCTGACTAGATTAACGGCTAACCTTAATGTGGAGACCCTTCGAGGGATCGCGAGGACTCGAGTATTCAATTGCTGTGACATCCATAACTCTGGTATCGTCAACTCGTTCGCTGCAGTTTTCTCTTCCGTTCATTCAGTCACTCTTTTGACCCCACGCTCATTTAGCACCTTTGATTTACGCACAGTGCTCCCATTTTACCTTTCCTCTCACAACTATTTCGCCGTACTTGCTTTCGATACCCTTATCCCGTTCCATTCGATTACATCAACATGTACACCTCTCCAGCCTTTGTCTTTGGTGCCATCATGGCATTTGCTAGTTTTGCGACAGCAACTCCCCCAGCCTGCTTGCTTGGCGCCCTCCAGTAAGCTACCGCGGCAGTTAGGTCAGATGTGTGGTCTAATACTTGTCAGGGTCCAAACCAATCCATCCGATATCAAGTCTCTTTGCGGAACTCTCGCCGAGTCGATGAAAGGGAACATAACCGAGAAATGTAGCAGAGATGCTGCGGCAGAGGCTAAGAAGGCATACGCTGACACTTGTCTCTCGTCCGCCTCTGTGACCATAAGTAGGTTACTTTCGTGATTATTGACCATGGAGATACTGATCCATTTGCAGCGTTCTCTTCGTCCTCAAGTTCCAGCTCCGGCTCTGCAACTAAAAGCTCTTCCTCTACTGCTACTGGTTCTGATAGTGCCTCTGCAACTACTACCGGATCATCCACCCGAACCGGCTCTTCGACGTATGTACCTCCAGCCATGCACATCTTACATTACAACTACTAACTTATGCCTAGTGGATCTGCCACAGTAACCCCCAATGCTGCTGCTACTACTACCGGATCCAGCCCTTCCAGTAGCACGACTTCGAATGCCGCTTCTGGTCTCACAACCCCGGATATTGTCAAAGCGATTGCGCCAATTGTAGCTGCTATTGCCATCGTTGCCCCATACATGATTTAGATTTGGCATATTCTCGTTGGATACACGGGGTAGAGGACAGTTACACTACGCAAGTAGTGTTCGGGGTTGCCTCAAGAGACAGTCAATGCAAAATGGTTGATATTTAGAGAATCATCTTTTGATTTCTTGACCAAGCTCTTTCATGAGATCCTGATCAATTTGGTATCCTTAGCTTAAGAGGGAAGTGTTTGGTCGGTCTTGAATTTAGTGATCTAGCAATACCTCGACCCCTCTTTTCAGAGCCAACTTCTTGTTCTCCTCCCATTGAATCCATGCCATACCCTGTAATAGCGAATCTGCCAAATCATCCAGCTTCCCCATCTTTTCTCCGTCATCGCTCATAACGGCCTTTCCCCCACCAACGCCCCTCTTCCATTTCTCTTTATACGCCCGAGCCATACCCTCAACTTCCGCATTCCCTAATTCCAACGTCGTCTCGCCCTCTAACCATCTCTTGACCAAATCAATCTTCGCTCCCTTATTCTGAATCTTGGCGCTCTTCGACTTCCGCAACTTCCCTTGAGCATCTACATCTACATCTTCGCCTACCCAGAATGGGCCTACCTTCCCCGGCGCAATAGCTTCAACACTGCCTTTCCATATGCCCTCTTCTCTCAGGGTATATAGTACCCCATACAACATCGACTCGAACATGTTCACGCGGATAGTCCATTCTAGAATGTGCTTCGAGCCCATACTTCGGAAGCGTTGTCGTTCTATCAGAACATGCGTCGGTTTCAGAACCAGCAGTCTTTTTCGCAGCAGGGTATAGGCGATTTGAGAGAGCGTCGTAGGTGTAAAGTTCTCCTTCTCAACCTCCTTCTTCACTTTCTTCGCTTTCTCATCGATGGGCAGGATCTTTGGCGCAGAAGACACAGCAAGACGATGCCATGCTCGTACTATTGGAACTCCTTTCTCTTCCTTCTTCTTTTCGGGCGGAACTTCTAGAATGCAGTACGCCAGATTTCGAATTCCCATGTCGATACTCAGAATTCGAGTTACGTCTTTCGGGGGCGACGCATTGGACTTTGTGATTTCATCGTAGAGACGTTGGGTGAGGATGGGTTTTGTCCCGGTGCTGGGAAGGCCACATTTTTGCGTCAATTGCTTCAGCTGGCTGAGTTTCAAGGTCTTGGGGATTGTGAAGGCCATGCATTTTGATGTCTAGATGTTGTTGTGGTGTTTGGAAGGGGGCTTGGAACATGGGGATCTGCTGCAGGGGTAGCTCCGTGCAGGGTCTTGGCGATAAGTGCCAGGAACCAATTCTTTTTGAAGACGTATTTCTTTTTCACCTCATCGTCATTTCACATTGCTTGAGCACTTGCCTGTCACAGATGTTCTGTTCACCACTTGGAGCTATGCAATCCTCGAATTCGGAGATACATCAATGGACAATTCTTCTCAGGTTTGACAACCACGAGCTAGCTCCCGTCCCAGACAATTATATATTAGTGTTCAGCATGCGTTGTTGTGTTCAGCCGAAGCTTTCAACTTTGCGGGTAACAGCATGATTTTATTGACAGTTTTCGTTCTAGGACATCTTCCTACGAGTTTCTCAGAAACGAGCACAAACAATGGAAGGGAACTCATCATGTGAGGAGGCTGGTGTGTGACGATCTTGTGATGTGGTCGTTGTCTGGTGACTTGCCTTCGACAGTCTGTTTGCCCCTCACAATACATACCAGCATACTCAACTGATCTAGATATCAAGGAGAGAATACAAAATTGTATGGTTATCAAGGGTATCATACCTTGGATATGGGATTCACTCTGCTTGTGCATCGCAGACTTAGCCAGGTACTGGGTGCTCTCTCCGTACATCTGTCGGCACTGCGGCGGTGATTCGGATCCAATCCTCTCCACCCCATCCTCCCTGCATACTATTTTTTTGTTTTCAGAGACGGAGGTAAGGAAGCAGAACCAGCGAGGCAAGTGTCACCTATACGATCTTTAATGGCTACCTGCTGAATAGCATTATTACGGGAAGTGTTTGGTCAAATGTCGTGTTCAGACATCAGGCCAAAGGGCCTTTCACCCGATTGCTGTCCTAGAGTGTGGCAAGCACGCGAATCCTGCAAAAGAGGAAACCAATAATGCATTATGCTGGTCGCGAACGTGTAGCAAGAGGTCATTCGAGCCAGTCTTTACCAACATCTCGTAGCCACTGTTAAGCCTAACCCGGCTCACTTCAATCACTCCGGAGGAAAATATGAACTTGATTGATGTACAGTATCAGTTTCTGGGATTTTCAAAATTGGCCTGTGTTCCTGCTTTGGCACCCACCACACTTGTTGAGGCTAAGAAACCGTGCTAAGATAGTCGAAGATACTCCGATGCTCAGCTTTTCAGATTCTGGTGTGAGATCTTCGCCGAATGATGTCAGCAGGTTGCTATATTTCGCTCATGCTGTACTAAGCCATTGTGTGGTCTAAGAGTGAGCAAGGAGAGCATATATTCATTGTTTTCAATGTACTAGTACAAGGGCGACGATCATGACTAAAGTCCCTTCCCTTTAGTCGTCCGTTTATGCATTTCAACAACTGTCAACCTATCAATAGCTAAGTCTGACTCAGGAAGAAGAGGATCTGGAAACAGATTATCGTGTATTTATTTGTCGCTGTCGCCCATGGCCCGAGTCGATATTATAGCGATTAACTGACTCGTTGTACAGTAGTTCTTTCCTCGACCGAAAAGCGGCAGGTGTCGAGTCTCTACGGACGACTCCGATTGTTTGCATATTTTGTTAGCCATCTTTCTCGAAGGTACGACACTCATGTCACTGCTGGTTCCGGTTGCGCCAAAGCTCTCTATTTCTGGAAGGTCGCACATACTTCGTACATCTAAAGTAGCCCTGCATATGGGTTTGTGAATCTTGACCCCAGTCTCGGTTCTGCTGTCCCTTGCACCTGGATTTCCCCACCACCAGCGACAGATACGAACTTTTACGGAGTAACTTACATCATGCGGGTCAGTCGGGCTGGTTAAATGCTTTTCATGGTTGAGTGCCGGTGGAGCTCTCGGTGCTGAATATAAGAGGTTGACTCGTCCTACACTTGGGGCGATTTCTTTATGTCAATTGTTAATTCAATCGTATAAAACCTTTTCCTAACCATCACACTTCTCTCAGATTGTTCACGACTCAGGACATTAATTGTCAGCTGTCGAGCCTTTGCCTACATATCACAGCCATCAAATACATAAAGCCCTCAAGCATACAGAAACGCTACCTACAATGAAGACCTCAGCAAGCTCAATCCTTCTCGCTCTCGCAGCTCTTGCAACGGCGCAGGATCTCCCCCCAGACCTTCCATCCTGCGTGGTAAGTCCAATCCTACAACTGAATCCGCATGGAGCTTTTACTGACACGTCGAACAGCAAGTGTGTGCACAGCCCTACTTCGTTACTTCCTCCGGATACACTACATTTGCTGGGTGTGATGTTCGTAACGTAGCTTGTGTCTGCGCGAACAAGCAATTCATATCAGAGATTTCATGCTGTATTTCCAAGTCATGTAGCGCTGGAGACCAAAAAGCCGCAGCAGATTTCGGTGGGAATCTCTGTAGTCAGGTCTCTCTTCCAGGAACACCTCCATTACCATCTATCGCTAGCTGCGCTGCTGGAAATGGTACTTCCGCGACAAGTACATCGGTTCCAGCAACGACAGTCACTGGTAGTATGACTACTTTGGCGTCTCCCACCGTTACTGGAGCGACTGCAGCTTCAAGAAACCCAACTATCAGAGGAAGGGCTGCGCGGTAAGTAATCATGCGTGTCATAGTGGACGGAGAGGAGCTCTAAGAAGGGTTCAAATAATGACTTTACGAATTGGAACGAAGATCGCATGAGCGACTATATCTCATGGGCGACGAGAAAGTTTTTAAACTTAATACACTCATTTAAAGCGAGGAAAAGCGGTCGTTTTGATAACGCAAGAAGGACGATACCCCATGAACGAGGACGAAGAATTTAATCTTAATACACTCATTATAAGAGAGGAAAAATGGAAAAGCGTTTGTTTTGGCAGGTTGGCGGGAAAATGGGAACTCATGTAGCAATAAGGGACTCAAAAACGCAAATGGGCAGGAAATAAAATAGCCTGTCAGTGGTAGTACTATAGCAACACGCTTGAGGTGAGATGGAGTATCCAAATATGATTTACACCCCACATCCTAGATATTTCAGAATTCTAGTATGATCCTACTGCTTGGTTAAAGACCGTCTTGATTTAATGTTTAAGGACGTTCACTTACCGCCAATGCATCATGATCCAGTGACTGAGATTTCAGGCCATTTAATCGATCACTGGAATCACAAACGAAACAGTTTATTAATTTTATGTTTGGTAGATTTCTATCAAGCATTACGCTTTGGGCGCTCGTGCTTAAGTTTATGGGTGTGGAGGAATAATGATAATAACTCCATACTACATACACAATTCAATACTACGTCTAAATTGCAACCCACTGACCCACAAGGAAACTCACTTCAAGGTGAAATGGTCGATTTTAAGTAAATAACTGGGCTGACGCTACTGAGTATTTCGCCTAAATGCTACTTTGAGAAACTGGCTAATAAAGCCATACCTTCAAGGCTGATTTTCGCAAAGAGTGGTATAAGTTCGACGTTCATTGTACCTTTTCAAAAATTCTATTATACTTTAACAATTCCAAAATGCTATTTTCCAAAAATAGCTATCTGCTACTCAAACTTGAGGCTGACAGTAATAAGCGAGCAGGGGTCCGACTCCGACAATTAGTGATGAATGCAGAAGTAGTAGAGCTGTCAAAGACCACCTAAAGTTATTTTCTGATCCAGCATCTCAACATGAACACAACAACTATGCTTCCACGATAACTCGGCATGGCCAAGGCCAAACCATCCAACATCCGCGCGGATGCCGATCCATCCAACCCTCCGCGAATAAATGAGGAAGACCGCGGGCTCCTCGATTCTGGGGGCTTTTCCGACGAGGAAGAAGATGACATTATAGTTCATCCCGGCGATGGACAGGCACGAAGTAAATCACGAAGCTCAGAGCGAAATGCACACGCTGGAGGACGAACACCACGTACACCGAATCGAGTACATTTCGATATACCAACCCCCGAAAATGAACGTCCTCCATCCTACTCCCCTCCCCTCTCGGGACGTCGCGACAGGCCCCAACAACAATTCACACCTCTCCTTACCAATATCGAAGCTCCATCTGTCGCCCTTGCCAACTCGCCATGGGGCGAGGAAGAGTTCGAAGATTGGGCTGAGCGCGAACGCTCCCGGCCGAAATCAGGACTGAGGAGCGCATTCATGAATATGGCGAATTCGATCATCGGCGCGGGCATTATTGGTCAACCTTATGCTTTTAAACAAGCGGGGCTTCTCGCTGGAGTTATGCTGTTGATTGGGTTGACGATCACCGTGGATTGGACTATCAGGCTTATTGTGATCAATTCAAAACTGAGTGGACGAGACAGTTTTCAGGGTACTGTGGAGTTTTGCTTTGGGAAGTCGGGGTTGATTGCTATCAGTATTGCGCAGTGGGCATTCGCATTTGGAGGCATGGTTGCGTTTGGGATTATTGTGGGAGATACTATTCCGCATGTTTTTCTAGCGATTTGGCCCGGTTTGACGGATGTTCCTGTGTTAAGTCTGCTAGGGGACAGGAGGGCTGTTATTGTGGTCTTTATACTGGGAGTCAGTTACCCGCTGAGTTTGTATAGGGACATTGCAAAGGTATGTACAGTTGGCGGAGTTCTGGTAGATTATAGAGAGACGCTAGCTGACACAATTGAAAGTTGGCAAAAGCGAGTACACTGGCGTTGATTAGCATGATGGTCATCCTTTTTACGGTGGTCACCCAAGGTTTCTTCGTTCCCGTTGAATCGAGAGGTACATTCGACTCGTCTTTACTTCTGGTAAATGATGGGATATTTCAAGCAATTGGTGTAATATCATTTGGTATGATCATTCCACGCCCCGTTTTACCCCTCTACCCCTCCATGCCTTTACCCACTCTAACAGAGTCTTAGCATTTGTCTGCCACCACAACTCCCTCCTAATATACGGTTCTCTCAAAACTCCTACACTCGACCGTTTTGCCCGTGTAACCCATTACAGCACTACCATCTCCATGTTCGCATGTCTTCTCATGGCTCTATCAGGTTTCCTAACCTTCGGCTCCTTAACCCAAGGGAATGTCCTCAACAACTTCCCAACCAGCAACACCATGGTCAATATCGCCCGTCTGTGTTTTGGTCTAAACATGCTCACCACCCTCCCCCTCGAAGCCTTCGTCTGCCGAGAGGTTATGTTCAACTACTACTTCCCCGCCGAACCTTTCAATATGAATCTCCACCTCATATTTTCAACCGCTCTCGTCGTATCTGCAATGATGCTGTCCCTAATCACATGTGATCTAGGCGCCGTATTCGAGCTTATAGGTGCAACGAGTGCCTGCGCGTTAGCATATATCCTTCCACCATTATGTTATATTAAACTGAGCACCCGCTCCTGGAGAACTTTTGTTGCAATGGGGGTTGTGGCGTTTGGGACTGCGGTTATGGGAATCAGTCTCGTCCAGGCTGTTGCTAAGATTATTAGAAATGAAGGGGGGACGGCGCAGTGTCATTAAATTGACCTTTGTATAGGTCGGAACATAGAACGGTGTACAATATGGGATTTGGGTATTTAAGGATATTTATGAAAGAAAACAAAACTATATGTCAGTTTATATTGCTTGCTTCATGGTCTTTCGAGTTGCCACGCTTTCTCTTTTATGGGCAATTGACTATTAGATCAACCTACATTTTTGTCCATATGTACTCTTCTTCCTCATGGTCAGCTAATTTTGCTGCAGTCCCAACTTCGAGGCCATTCCAGCTGCTACTTACTATTTCAAAGCTTCCCACAAGACTGACAGCATACAGCCTCAAAGCCACTGATAAGCTAGATGCATTCAGTTATTGTCTTCTTAGGTCTGGGATGAGCTATTCACTCACACCAGAACAACGTGGCTCTACCATAAATATATTCAAAGACAGCAAAGAGATAAGTACAAACAGTGATTGAGTTCCTGGACAGTCTGAATTGGCGAATTGTCTATTCACCACATCGGAACAACCTGTTGATTTTACCCAAGTTTGTCTAGGAGGAGATGCAAGTTCACCTTCAAATCACTTCTCTCTATCAACATCAAAAACAACACCAGATTCTTGTAACTCAATCTACAAAAACGCGGTTTCTTCAACATCCTTCAACATCAGCTACCTGTTCCATGTCAGCTCTCACCAAGCACACAAGCAGTCGAAATCTCAAGCTCAACCCCTCTGAACATTTGAACCTTAAAACATCAAAATACCAGAACATCACCACCTCACAACAAACGCAACCATGTGCGTAACAGCAACCATAACCCACACCACCTGCCCCTGCATCACAACCAAACACGCAATCTGCCTTCCCCATCAAGATTACACGCGCAAGCAAATAAACCAAGCACCCTGCCCCTTCCTCATCACGCGCACCATCGAGATCGAAGGGCCCTGCGGAAACGACGATATTAATTCTCCCATGGCGGGCATGCAATACGATGGCTACGCGTGTGAGGAGCGCTGCGGCACGGTGTGGATGTTCGAGGGTCATGTGAGGGGCGATTGGACGTTCATGGAGCCGCTGAAATCTGGACGGAGAAGCGAGGGCGGTAAGGAGAATTGGGGGTGGGTTTGGGATTTAAATGAAAAGGGGGAGGGGAGACGACCGTGGTGTGTAGGGAAGGGGAAGTGGTATTTTGTGGAGGGGAAAGGGGGGAGGAGGGTCATGAGTGTGGTATTGGGAGGGGGTTTGGGGGCGCGTGGAGACATGTTGTTGATGAGCGGTTTGGGGATAGTACGGGGATGGGGATGAGGGGGCGGGAGGTTGGGAGGGTGGAGGTTGAGGAACAGACGATGGATGGGAAGGTTGTTAAGAGGCAGGATACTCCTATGCCGGAAGATTCGCCATCGCCAAATATCAAAGCCGAACCCTCGTCCCCGGACTTGAGGGCGCTGAATCAGCTTCAGAATATCATCGAGCTTTCGAGGGAGATGGAGGGTTTTAATCTCATCCCGCTTCCTGGAGACGAGTTTAAGCTTGATACGTCGGTCAAAAAGATGTGTCCGACTCATGGTGTAGAAATCAAGGGGGAGTCGGATGTTAGTATTTTCGAGGATCCTTCCGCTTCTGGACCAGCTTACAAAAAGACGAGATGTAAATGAGCTGGTGTCTTTTGATAAAACTGGGAGTCTCTGTTATGACTGGGGATGTTGTCTTACGGATGGGGTAGTCTCGATAGAGTAAATGTGATCCTATATCTGTGGACGAGGTGATGGACGCTTGACTCCTCTCCGGGAAACAAAAAAAAAGAAGTTTAGTAATCACTTTACACAAAAATAGGTGCTATGTAGATATAAAAATCAATTTGACACTCAACGACCTTTTCATATTCAGACTACACCATGAAGAAATCTAATATGACTACTGTTACATCAACTTTCGCCAGTGTCACAAGTCCTACTACAACAGCCATTCTCGAATATTTACAATATTATCCTTATCCTGAATAATCGATCTTTGTCCAGCTGCTTTCATGGATGTCTGCTGCGTGTTGACTTCTCTGGGCTTTGGCGCTGGTTCATGGATTTCGATTATATTCACCGTATAGGCTTCCTTGGGGACTACCGCTTCTTCAACAACTTCTGCCACATCCTCCGAAATAACAACGTTAGGGGCTGTTACTATATCAGTTGCTTCCATCGATACATTCGCGTTACCTTCGTCGGCTTCGAAAAATGCCGGAGATGAAGCGTGCGAGTTGGCCTCTTCCGGGTCTGTCATCTGTACATCCACCTCCGCCGAGATATTCGTGTTTGCTACTGACACGCTTCTGGTTGATGCCTCTGTATTGACTTCTTCGGCGTCTTCTGGTTCCATTGATCTCTGCGGGTCGATTGTTGCGGGAAGTAAGGGTTCAACGATTGAGAATGGAAATTGCTCGTAGGCGTCTCCTTCTGCCTCTACGTTGACTCCTTCAATGTGTGTCGCTTCTGCATCTGCTGGAATTTGTTCTGCCGCACATGATCCTTCGCCGTGACTTGCTCGATGATTTTGAAGTGGAGATTGTTCATACGCTTCCTCATTATTTACTTCCGTGTTAAATCCATCAGCCTGTGCTGCTGCCCCATTTTGTGCGATTTCTTCTTCCGTGTGTGATTTTTCTTCGTGCCTTGATATTCTCTGTGTTGTGGCTTCTTCGGGAACTGTCGCCTTCATAGTTTCGGAATGAAATAGTTCGTGCTCTACATGGTCTACATCCACAGTTGGCTTCTCTGTCAATTATTCAAAGGTTTTCACACTCACCCTCTCTTACCGTCGCTTCTTCATCTTCTTCCGTCTCTGGCCCCCCACAACTTTCTCCGAGGTATGTCACTTCGTCGTGTTCTGCCGTGTTTTCTTCAACTTCCTCTATCGTATCAAGTTGTTCGAAGTTTGCGACGTGTATAGCTTCTCCTTCTTCCGTTATCGCTCCTTCATCTTCTTCAATGCTTGCCGTAACAGTTACTGCTTGGTGTGTACCAACTCTGTCTCCCGAAATCTCTTCCTCTTCTTCGTTTTCGTTTTCTTCCATGTATGCTTCCATATTAGACTCTTCAGGATGTGCGACGTGTATCGTACTCCCTTCATCTGTCATATCGTCGTCATCCTTTTCATCATCTGCAACATCGTCCACCGTTACCTCAGCATCAACTCCCTCAAATCGTGTCGTTTCTTCCTCTTCCGCCGTCCCTTCTTCCGTATCCCGTTCTTCGTTGCCTCTCACATCTTCGACTCCGCCGCCTTCTCCTACGGAATGTTGTTCTTCGTCGTGTGTCTCGCTTCCACTGTGTATTTGAAACTGCGTATTTAAATCCAAAACAATCTCACTTACCCACCTATCCATTATGTTAATATCATATCACTCCAAGGGAAAAGGGAGAACTAACCTTCGATCGCCATCAGTAATCAACCGGGCAGCTTGACAACAGTAATCGTCCCTATCACCAAGTCAGCAAGTGGTCAGGGATACGAGCCTCGAAACAGTGAGCAATACCATCTCAAGATCTCTTTCCCAGGTTTTCCCCGTAGATCCTTCGTCATTTCATAATCCTCCAACACCGACCATTCCGCAAGACATTTTGTCTCATCACGTTCATACACGAACCTTTTGCCACAGGTAAGTGATCTGATCGTGCGGCGTATCGAGGGAATATTCAGCTCATCCACATTGAACTCTTTAAAGTCCGTTAATCTTAAGAATTCGAAGGATACTCTTCCTATAGCTTTAAGAACATGAGAGGGAAAGGGTTTGTCCAAGATTTTAGGATATAAAGAATGGTAGAAAGTGTCGAGGCTAATGGTAATCTCGTTCAGATCTCTAGTCATCTTTAGTATCAGTGAGTTTAATTCTAGAAACATCTTTGTTTCTTACCGAGTATCTCCAGCAGCTTTGTGCTCAAAAGCCAGTTTTTTGAGGTTCTCCCTGCGATAAACTGTCAGCCATAGAATGATGTAAAAGTGTCAATACGGACCATCTTTCAATCTGAAACTGAATTCTTTTTTCATCGGGCATCCCATACAAATCAAAGTAAAACGCCAGTTGCCTCGCCTTTTCATGCTCGACCCTTTGTTGCCACACATTCCCTGGTTCTATTTGCCCTGGAAAACACTGGTATCCTGCCTCTTGTCGGAGTGCAGCAGGACGCAGGCCTCCCAAGTAATTTGTTCGAGCAGCTTCCCTGTCTGGAAATATACGCAATATAGAGGGTGGTGAGTATGCGTGTTGCGGTTCTCTATTAGCAGGAGTATGATTGTCGGCAGTTGATGTCAATATGCTGAGTATTTCTTGAGCATCGGGGTTTTCCATCGGACGATTGATAGTTGTCACTGTTGATAATTCCGAGACTTCTCGCTCATCACAGTTTAGGGTAGTCTCCATTTCCTCTTCCTCCTCCTCCTCCTCCTCCTCCTGAGACCCATCTTGAACAGCTGGCACATAAACATCCCTCTCCTCATCAGAATCCGACTCATCAAGACACATACCCGCCGTATTCTCAAAGCGAAGCTTTTTCTTCTGCCGAAGTCTACTAGTACATATCGTCGAGTCCCGAGTTATTATCTCAAGCTCCTTCTGGAGCCCGTCGATGTTGTGGCTCTCGCCGCTTTCAGTTGGAGAACCGACATTCGACAGAGGTTCAACACTTGGAGTACGCAGGCTCCTCTTCCTCTTCATGAAATTTGCAGCGGTGACTTCCTCATCACTGGAAGTATCCTCACTTTCACCTGACTGATTCCTGTATTCACTACCTAGGCTCTCCGAGCGCAGATTGCTAACCTCTTCGATTGTTGAAGAAATTTCGCCTTCGTCAGGGTGGTTATCATGAGGATCCGAATTGCTGGTGACTAAGTCCTCCTTCGCCTTCGTGGATTCCGCCTCAGTAGTTCGTGTAGCGTTCTCGGTTTCATCCGGATCGATATCAGCGCGAGTATTTGATCTTGTGAGAAGTAGAATGCTTTTCCCATTGCGCGACTTTAACACTTTGAATCCTTTGAATTGTAGATCGTTGTAGTTTCGCATTTATGTGTATCGTTCTTCTGGGAACCCCCAGACTGGCTGGGTTGAAGGTCTGGCCTTCCATTGGGCAGTGGAGTTCTAACCTTTTGGCTATTGGAGGTGTTCGCGCGTTCGTCTAAGTTAGAGTAAGATTCTTTAGAGGAAGAAGGTGTCATTCTCTTTACTTTTGGCAACTCCTCGAATTCCCTAACACGCCTGAGAAATTCTCGATATTCAGTAGCTTCTTGACCAACCACTTTCTGCGCACCTTGATTTACACCCAAATCCCGCCAAAACGCGCCACTCCCAGCTTCGCCTTTCTGGTTCCAGTATCCCTCCCTTGGATCCATGTGTTTTTTAGCCATGCCCCTTTTATTCAAGTCACTATCCTCCTTTTCCTCGAAAGTAACAATACGCTCCCCATTTCTATGCTCGAAAATGCATGTGCTACCATCTCGACGACAATTGCATCTTCCATTGGCAAGCTTGACGCGTTTCCCCTTGTACTTGTTGCAATCAACGGCACGATTAACTTCTGGGTTGATCGAGAGATGGGCGTTGCATATTTGCAAATGTCTGAAGGTGGACCGGCATGATTTGGATTTTTTGAAGGTCTCCAGGCACATGGTCGATTGTATGAGTTAACGACCCGAGGTGAACATAATTTGACAAGTAAATATTGAAAAGCGTGGAGGGATGATCTCACCCGAGTGTTTCCAGCTTCTGGGCCGATATCGTTAACTTATTTCAGTCGTAGATGATGTATATCGTAAACTTTGTAATGAAATTTTAGGTGTCCGAATTTGGCGGAATTGTCTCCTAGAAATTTATTTCCCAGAACCTTGATTTGAAGCTAGTCAGAACCTGAAGTGTTTTTCACAAGAAGGGCCTCTTCCCGTTCTGGCGAATATCATATTTCCATGTAGCCTGTAAAACTCACATTCACCTAGGTCTGCACAGTTCACCTGTATTTCTAGAGGCGAAGCTTAGAATGTCAAACTGTAACAAAATATTTTCACACCGTGGTGAAAAAGTAGCTTCTTCACATTTCTTGTTCTTTGATATCCAACAGTATGTCACTCTAGTCACAAATAAGTGCAAGCAAATCTTTAGGTTGTACTTACAAGGCGCTATTTCTTCACTGGAAATGCAAAATGCATCACGGAAAGGTTGAAGAACACGCAAGTAGATCGAAAGCTGAGATTGTGTACTTGGGGAACGTGTTAGTGAGCTGTTCTTATGTTAGGAACATTCATGTAGGGAAGGGTGTGATAGAGCTTCTTTTGTGCTTAGCAACCTGGCGGGGGTGATGAGAAAATGAATCATTGGCGTGTTTGGAAGCTTTATGTTAGCTGTAATATCGCTATTAAACTATTAGACTATTGTTAGGTTTCCGAGGCATAGAGATGAGGACGACATGGTGGAGAAGCGATGTACTAAACTCATAGACCCTAGATAAGACATTAGTTCTAATTCCAACACACAGTACAAGGCACTTGAATCCGGCAGGTACGGCTTGACAAAACCATCAAATATGCAAGAGAAAATCTTAAAATCACAAGACATCATATATTCGAAAAACACCTCTTGATAGACTACACCTATTGCTATTACACCGTACAAAATGCGCATCCTATCTCCCTGTTGCCTCCAAAATAACAAGCGCACCCAAGGAAGAAACCAGACCTGGCAACAACAAGCCGCATAGCCTTTATGATTCATATCCACTCTTTAGTGCAGAGAGAAAAAGACGCGACGCAAAAGCAAACAAGATCTTGCTGCAGGAAAAACGCAGATACTGGAGGAAGAAATAGCACAGCACAGAGAGTACCCCCGTGCCAAGATGTATCCGAACGAAGCCGAGAGGGATGAAGAGGTAGTAATGGAGGTAGTATCGTATTCGATGACTTGTGGGAGACTTCTGCGAAGTGTTGGTATGGTCTCGGTATCGTATCAAAGATGACAGATCAACGCCGAGTGAAGAGCCATGCACATGTTTGCAAGTATACATCTTGCCCTAGAAGTAATCTCACCACCTAGCAACGGATTCCCAGTAAGATAGACTCCGATTCGTATTAGAGAAAGAAAGGTCAATAGCGGTATCTTTACAAAATCATGCAATGCCTCTTTCCGCTGCTGGATTTGGACTTCTTCGTCAACAGGGCAGCGCGCGTAGCATGTTCGAACACTTCACGGACACCCTCGTTGGTCTTTGCAGAACACTCCAAGTACTTGTAGGCACCAATCTTCTTGCGGATCTCCTCACCCTGTTGGACATGTTAGATTCTGGTTCAAAGCATGCCCGGGCCACCTTGATTATGACTCGAAGAAATCTTACCTGTTCCGGGGTAACTGGCTTCTGGCTGGTCTTGTGAAGCTCCTCAATCGTCTTCTGGTCGTATCGCAAATCTTTCTTACAGCCAACAAGGATGATAGGAAGCCCGCTGCAGAAATGCAAAACTTCGGAGATCCACTGTAGAGCACGTGTCAGCGATGTCTTATCTTCCAGCCTCAAACGGGATTTGTTGGTGTCATCGTACCTTCTCCTGGACGTTATCAAGAGAGTCGGGGGAGTCAACAGCAAAGCAAATGAGAATCACATGCGAGTCGGGGTATGAGAGAGGTCGGAGACGATCGTAATCTTCTTGGCCAGCCGTATCCCATAGGGCCAACTCAACGTGCTTTCCATCAACCTCAACATCGGCAACGTAGTTCTCGAAGACGGTTGGGACGTAGACCTATAACACCTAATATCAGCCGCTTGCTCCAACAAAATGATGCCCTGGTTATATGGTATGAATGTTCGACGAAGCTATCGTGAAGGGGTTGACGCGGTGTAGATAGATGTGCATTTCGGAATCCTGGACTGGACTGGTATCGGCGGAAGCTTACCTCTGGGAAGGTACCCTTGGAGAATACGCTGCAGACTTGTTAGCTAGGAATCCAAGAAATCCGCGGCGGTGGACGGCGGCTAGGTCCATCTTGATAGAAGACTTACATCAACAAGCAAGTCTTACCGCAGGCACCATCACCTACAATGACGAGCTTTCGACGGATTTCCGCCATTGTTGAGATATGTAAATGAAGGAGGGTGAGAAAGCGACTGGATTCGGGCTGGAGATGGAGTGTTGTTGATTTGCGTTGCTCGAGCGTGAAGGAAGATGGAAATTCGTCAGTGGTTGTTGAGGGAGGTTGAAGTTAAGTTGCAAGACGCTCTTGCCTCACGACCCAGCAGCAACCGGTTGCCTTGCGGCCTGGGGTAGCAGCGCTAGACAGTGGCGGCCTTAGGCGAGTTTTACGAACAAACGACCGACGACCGACGACTGACCTTGTCCAGCTGTAAAGGCCAGGGGTAGTTGAGTTTCAATGAGAGATCGGACTAGGCTGATGGGAGTGGAGTGGATAGACCGGATGAGATAGGATGCAGAGTGTGGAAGGATGAAGTGGAAGATGATGAGGATTGCTGGTTTTAGTAGTATTTGGACAGCTCCTAAAAGTTGGCATGGTATTATTATGCTTCTATAGCTCTCGATGATTCACGTGCAAGGCTTGCATATGCGGCTGGAGCTCAAGCCGTTGTGATCATGAATCGATGTCTCTGTAATGAAGCACTCTTCTTTGGACCGGTCTCACACGTGCAGCCACTCCGTATCACGAACTTATTAGTGGATAACGGCTTGATTAGGACTATTACTCGTAGTAGCCGGGTAATGATTGATTAGTCCTGCCCAGCTCGTGAGAATTAAGCTTGACCGGTGATTCAGCACGGGGAGACAAGGTAATGATAATCATATATTGGAAAACTTCAGTCCAAACATTAAACCAGTCATCATCATGTTAAGAGTACATGGTCTGCCTATTCAGGTCCTGATCTGCCTACAATTCTGTTGGTCGGTCCTCTGCCTTCCCCGCGAAACTTGGCTCCAGTACTTAGCTAGGTAGGCATTGGCATGCCTCGTTTTTGGAGTCTGGAGATAACCGCTTTCCATCCGTAAGGTCCATTGTTCGGTAGAAGCTAGAGCCCTTGACACCTGCCAGACTAGCCCTACTCGTGACCAGTATCGAATCAACTCGCCTGCGGCCCTCCTGCTCCTCAGATGTGTTGTCTTTTGTCTGCTCGCATTGACAGCGAATTGCCGTTTGCTATGCTGAGCGCCAACTGCGTCGCAGGTCGGATTCAGGTGTTGTTGTTGGCCTATATCTGGCCTGCAGGACGGTGAGGACGTCCTCGTTGCATATCTCGCTAAGCGAGGGACCAACGTTGATACGGAGGGACTAAATGGATGTATGGGCATACAGTAAAGATGATGCAATCAGTGCGAGGGTGTTGCTATTGCAAATGATTCGTTATATTGTTCACTTAGAAAGGTGTGTTAGCCGCAGATGCAGACGACTATCAGGACTCCTGTCAGGCTGTTCAGGACTTTCTGGGCAAGGCGAGGAGCTGCAGGACTCTTTTCTCTGCGACCGCATCATCAGGAGCTCACAGAATGTGACGCTCAACTTCTCGTCTTTATTCCCGGCAGTCCATGCTACCGGAAACTCATAAAATATTCAGACTTATGAAGGAAACAAAGATCCCGGATGAAACATCAATCACGGAAAACGCAGTTTGTAAGTCTCATAAATGGCCACCCATTTCACCATTTGAGAGACCCGTCCCTCTGTGAGCCACATCCGGAATCTAGAGGCTGCACGCCCCTGAGCTGCAGAGAGAGATGCAAGAGCGGGAACAGTGGAACCAGCTTGGAAGGCGGAGAGAATAGGCACGTGATGCCTCTACTCAAGCTCACGAGTGAGCTCAGAGCCAGCTTTTTAGAAAGGCACAAAGTAAACACTTGTACCCATGCAGATGAATAAAAACTATGCCAATGAAGCATTTATCATTTGCGTCGGCTCTATTAAACAACTGACTTAACTTCTTTAGTTGAAGAAGCAATTGTTTATTCCCCTATTAAATTCCATATTGGCTGCTGCTTTTACCCTGCACTTCCGCGCCAAGCCAAAATCATGAGCTTGGAATTCTGAACACCAAAAAGTTGAATCGCGAACCACGATACTCCAATCAACCACCAACGCCCTCTCTGCAACATGCAGAAGGTATTCCGACGGACGGCGCTAGCAATCAGACAACATGAGCGACGAGCCGTAAAACGGAAGGAGAAGAATCTGCGACAATGGGCAACCACGCAACGACAGCAAAATACTGCCTTCGGGCGAGACAGGAGTGCCCGACTGAAGGAAGAGAAACTGAACAGAAGGGAGGATTATGAACTCGGGCCCATAAGACCGAAAAGAGATGTCGGAGATCTCAAGAGTAAATACGGAACATTGGACAATCAGGCGCTCCAGGGTCTTCCTCTTCCACAAAAAGAGCTGTTCAAGAGGCTTGAGCCGTTCGGTGGAAAGTATCTCAACATATGGAAGGGAGATAGAGTGGTCATTCTGGAGGGTCCTGATAAGGGAAAGATCGGAATCATCTCTGCTATAGACGGCAAAAAGGCTAAGGTCACGGTCAAAGATCTGAATAGGGTAAGAATAATCTCTTCCCAAACTGAATAAAAAGAAGCAATATACTTACTACTCCTTAGGTCGACATTCAAATACCTCAAGTCTTCGTCGAGAAGGAAAACCCCGATCAGAGACCTGTCAGCACAATCGATGGACCAATGGACATCAACTCCGTCCGCGTAGTCGCTACCATCCCGGGCAAAGATGGCAACCTGAAAGACGTGATCGTCAAGCAATTCGTTAACACAAACTTCCGCAAAACCAGGAGCGGCTACAGCTGGTCTCGTATGATCCCCGGACTAGACATCATAGTACCATGGCCCAAACGGGAAAAGCGAGTCGTGAAGCCAAAAGCAGATACACCATCCGACACCCTCCGTATCGACGTAGACGTCCAGTCCTACATCCCCACCCTCCTCCGTCCTCCAATGCCACGCAGCGTAATTGACGAACTACGCAACAAATTCTCCGTCTTCCGAACCCGCCACGAACCAGAATATATTGCCGCGAAGGAAGCCGAGGAGCAAGCGAAACTCGATCAGAAGAAAACGATCAAGGCGATGCGTACGCCGCTGATGGAGGCCAAACGCAAGGAGCGGAAGATGAAGAAGAAGCTGGCGAAGAAACAAAAGCTTACGCCTGACATGTGGGAGAAGATAGGAAAGACTATTGCGGCCAAGAAAGGATATGTTGGAAAGGAGGATTCTGGACCTACGCCTGAGGTTTTGCCTGCGTAGGGTGTGGAATTTGTATGATATGTAAATCGGGATTGTATCCATATAGGAATCGCATTTGATGGCGTTTGTATGAGATGGGTGAGGATAGATATATTATACAGGCCTATTCCATTTGTTCAAAAGTCTTTTGATATTGCCTGTTTGTGAACTCAATGAGGTTGGCTTATACGAGAAATCGATCAAAAAGAAGAAGCAAGTTGTGAAGCTACAAGGTTTCTATGAAAATCAATTTATAACAACACCTTCCTAATCTAAACCGGATCCCAATCCTAACCCTAATTCCCCAACAGCGTCAACCTCTCAAAAGCCCCAATAACAGGACTTCCCTTCCTAAGTCCCCTCTCCCTAATACTATCCGCCAACACAGCATCCCCACCCGTAGGTTTCCACTGCTCACCCTCCTCTCCACCATTCTCAACCTTCTCCTCCTCCGTCCCAAAAACCTCAGGAATACACCCCTTACACAACCCCACTACATCCCCCATCGCACTTTCCACAGCACGACTACGCTCCCACATCCCCCTCCTCACCAATCCCTCAATTAATCTACCAACTTCCTCACGCACACTCTCCACGCGAGCGATAAGTCGCCCGACGGAAGCGACGAGATATTCCTCCTCATAAACACTCCCCTTCTTCCCCCTCGCCCTCTTCCGCTCCTCACGTCGTCGATTCTTACTAGTCGCCCTACTCGTCCCCGTATTTGCCGTCTGAAGCGTTCCATTCCCCGTATACCGCGTGAACAGCGATCGATTCGTCGACAGTCGGGAAGACGCGGCGATCGAGACATCATCCGGTAAATCTCCATCAATACCACCAGAGCGTTCGCCTTCGTAGAAGGCCAGCGGGTCGGTCTTGGCTTTGAGACGGAGTTCGCGGATTCGTGGGACCTGCGCGAGGAGTTGGGCTTTGCAGTCCGCGAGGAGTTCGGTGGTGGATGCGAGGGCGTCGGTGAGGCCTGGGTCGATTACTTCTTCTAGTAGTTCTGGGGTTTGTTTTTGGGCGACGAGAAGGAAGGCTTCGGCGAAATGATAGCCTTTGCAGTATGATCGGAGGGCATTGGGGAGGGAGGAGAGGTATTGGAGATGGATTTGGGCGGCTGCGAAGTGGTCTTTTGATTCTGTGAGAGCTTCGCAGAGTGAAGTAGCTAAATCTTCGAGTGCTGAGGGCGAGATAGGTGGAGTCTGGGAGAGGGCGCTGTAGAGGGTTTCGCGCCACTGTTGAGGGCCAGAGGAGAGATAGCAGGATGTTGCGGAGGTGTAGTTGTGGAGAGATTCGTATGCTAAGGCGGCTTCTTTAAATGAGGATTGGGATTCCAGGTATTGTGCGTAGAGTTCGGTGAGGATTGAATGGCGGGCTGGAGTATAGCGGTATATTGAGAGAGCGGATTGGTAGAGTGCGTGTTTCTTGGTGTAAGCTTGAAGCTCTTCGAAGGCGTCGAGGGCGTGTAGATGAGTAAGTGCTTTGCTATGACGTCCGAGATGGTCGTCTATGCTGAAGCGACGGCGTAGGTCGGGCATTTCTTGCAGCTTTTGCATGAAAGGTAAATATTCTCGGGGATCCTTTTGCGACTGCTGAGCAACAAGTAACGCAAGGTCTAAATTGTATAGACCCAGGGCGTTATCATATAGCTTGTTGACATCCGCCAGGAAACAAATATGCTCAACAGCTTTGTCCGCCATGGCCTCATCTTTCTCCATGAACTGGGCTACAACCAGTAGCCCGTCTTCTAGTGCAGGTGGTGATTTACACACGTTTGCGGTAATTACGTTTTGAAGATTCGTGGCCGTTCTCGTTTTGAGTACTTCGAGGAATGCATCGCAGATTCGGTTGATCTTTGACACATTTGGGGCAAATGCTTGCTCTATAGCAATTAGAGTACTTGTGCCATTCAATGCTAATGGTGTAGCTTCGGCAGCTTTCGGTACCCTAGTTTCTTTGTACATGACTTGGGTGACATCTTCGTCTCTATAGTATGTGTTAATCAAATGTTAAAATTAGCTGAGGAGTATGAATACCTTAGCGAGGACAAGAATAAGTCAATGTAGCTTATCTTCTTGACTTGATCAACAAACAAGGCTATGTTTGAGATGAATTGCTCAGGTGCATGATCGTACAATAGGTTCATATCCACTCTTTGAGTCCTGCAATGAGTAAAAGCCCTTTTGTAATTCTTCTCATCAATCAATTTTCGAATTCCAGCAAGTACCATAGCACGAGGATATATTGTCTCTAGATTACCCCTTGGCATCTGTAAGACAAGGCTAAGTGCAGTGGGCATTGCGGTGACAAGACAAGAACCACGCTCTACACTTCTACATCGTTCGTCTATTTCTGGGTCATCCTCTGGTATTACGAGATCTATGAAAAGTTAGTGTATTGAAACGACGGCGTAAATCAGACGGAGAAAATACCTTGAGCATCTACTATGTGCACGAATTTTATAAGGTGAGTGGTAGTGGTGAAAATGAGATGTGCTGATGTTACAAGGAAAGAAGTACAGTTCTTAACCAGTAAACGGCTATTAGCGTAGAGATTTCCGCTGATAGACATGCCAAACGCAATAAATCCTTCGTCATAGGGGATTATCTCTACCCACGGCATATATGCAGGGAAGGTGCACTCCCCTAGGCTGTGGTCTCCAAACGCTAAGCTATGTAATTCTCCAGAGCCTGTTTGTACAAAAGGGTGACTCAATCCATCTGAAGCAAAACTGGACATCGTTCGGATGATCGAGTTTGTGTTAATACCAGATACAACTTTTTCCATTCGGCCAGTATCATCATCGAAAGCATACTTCTTGACCGGCTCATCGGATGCGGCAATTGGCTGCAGTACCAGTAGGCTATTTTTGCCAATAAATGTTATTTGTTGATACATATCGTCGGCACGCTCCGTCTTTTCGAAGGTCACACGACCAGTAAGGGAGGGTGCTGATTCCGAATCAGCAGGATTCCACTCGTATACAGCAATGCCATCTAAGTGCAAGACAGCGAAAAGTGATCCGTCGGCGCTGAAAGCCACATCTATAGCATTTGAATAAACCTTGAGTTCATGAAGTGCCATTGGTGGAGGGACATTCGTAATCTTCATTGGGGTGATTTTGATATTCTGCCCATCAATCACACCGACAACTCCGAAATCATGAGGAGGAATAACCGAACCACGGGCAACGGTAAATATATATTCAAAGGTGCTCAAGTGATCTGGAAATGTTAGAAAGAGTGGATTAGATTATATAAGGAGTAAACGTACCTGAACCGATCGTCAGGAACTGCAAGGGCCGTTCTTGATGCCACACCAAGGGACTGCAAGATGAGGTGTCTGCATGCTTAGTCTTTATTTCTTGCTTTAGGTACCAGTGGTAATTTCCCATAGTCCAGAGTTGTATCGAGTCTGCCAGAATGACAGCTAGAACTGTCGAATCTTGGTTCCAGGACAGAGTAATGTGTTGACCAGAAGCCTGCATTTCTTCGGCGGAGAGGCGAAGACTGAACTGACCATGTCGTAGGCCATTTCGCTCAAAGAAGACAACATCGACCCGGTCTTGAAGCCTCTGAACACCCGCGATAAGATTCCCGACGGGTCGCCAACTTAATGCACCTTCCAACCCATCCACTGGCTCACTAACGCTGTCAAGAACTCCTTCTCGGGAGTAGACGCGAATTAACCTTCTAATACCATCCTCGATTTTCGAAATGGCAAGGTAAGCCCCATCACCTCTCCAACTAATTGAAACTCTGGAATCGTCGTTGGGACTCAAAACACCCTCGTCAATCTTCTCAGGCATAGTCGGGTCCTTCAAAGCTTTAGCCCCTTTGCCATGAAACTGAGTCTCCTTCTTTCCCCAACCGACAGAGACATGATTAGAAGCCTTGAGATCTTCGCCATTCATAGCGACATCCGTAATCCCTTCAAAGCTGCGGCTCATAAAAACGACCGTATCTGCCTTGGTGGTGATGGCCAAAAGCTCCTCGTCAGGTGACCATTTTGCAGCAGTGATGCCAGCATCAACTGAACCAACAATCTCAATTCGATCTTCTCCTGGCTGAGGCTCCTCTCTGACAACGACAATGTCGCCTCCAGCTAGTACTAGACATGCTGTTAAGCTGTCACTAAAGTAATGAAGGCTGAGAATCTTGTCACAAGCAAGTTCTGGATTGGGACAAGGCGCATCCCAGGAAGTGATTCGAGTATTTTCTCTGTCATAAATTAGCAATAGTACTGTAGAGCATGTTCTTCAATGACCTTACTGAAACTGAGGAGTTGTCTTGACTCGAACGAGTTCAATCACAGCATTGTCCTCGGATGGTCCAAAAGTACATACGATCGACTCATTGGCTAGATCCCAGGTAGCTGCTGAGACCGGTCTCCCATGAAATTGAGCTGGAGGAGTCCATGGTTCATAACGAATATTCCTAAGGTTGCGCATTTTCTTCTGTAGCCATAAGACTCTTGTATGCGATCTGGTGTTTTATAAAAAGCGGCTTCAAATTGTTGTGATTTCTCGCTCCGCATCCTTGCGACTTGCACAAATAATCTGGTCTTCATCCATAAGAGTTTTATGTGTGCACGGACCGGCGCAAACGACAAGCGGCATCGATTGAGCCCTCATCTTCATAGAATTCTACACTTTCGAAGTTGCTATACAGACATCTGCGTTAAAATTTGATAGTATTAACGCATATTTGCGACCAAGAAATCTCCTTCGCTATTTTGTCTTTTGTACCAAACTGTTGAACCTGTACGTCGAGGGTTCACTTATCACATGTAACTGTCGAAATGGCGCTACTCCTCAATCCCTGCTTTCCCCGGATTGTCAACCCAGTTCCAGTTCACAGTCTCCTCACCAGCTAACCACAAGTCGATTTCCCACCTCACACCAAATAATATAACAAATTCATATACAGCAATCATGGACGTGGCATATAATCAGCATTCGCCATACTCGAGGCATCATGCCTCCCGCTCTCATACAAACCTCAATCACCTCACTCTGGCACCCTTAACTTCCCGCCTTCCCCTCTCTGACCCAGATGCTCTACCATCCGACATGAACTCATACTCGTATATCGAAGGACGCTCCGCTCCTACCACACCCTCAATACTCTCCCGATCCTCCTCACGGGTGTCAATGCGAAGACCAAACAACATCTCAATCCCAAAAAGCAAATCCAGCACGAACTTCCTCGCTGCGAAACAGCCGAGGTCTACTGCCACTACGCCAGGTGGGACAAAGTTGAAGAAGGGTGTGGTACGAGACGCTGAGGAGTTGAAACCGTTTTCCGAATTGGACAGGAATGATTCGGATTGGATGTTACGCGCTGGAGCTACCCTGGCTGCCTCTGCGAGAGAAGCAAAAGGTCAAGACTGGTTGGCATCAAGAGCTAGTTCGACAAGTTTGACGGCACAGAAGGATGAGGATGATGAGAACAGGGAAGCTGAGATGGCACGAGAAAGAGCGCGGCAAAGTAGGAGAGGGAGTACGGCTGGGGCTTTTGACGCAGATGATGAATTCTCGCCAGTAACCACAAGGAGAAGTTTTAGTTTCGGTCCTAACAGTCGGCCGGCCAGTCGCTTTCCTAGCAGAGCTGGGAGTAGAAGAGGGAGTCGAGCACATATGTTCACACCGTTGCCTATGGAGAAAGAGGGTTATTTCGACCTGGGAGACGGTGTACAAGAGGAGTTTCTTGCCGAACCAGACTTTGTTGATGTTGAAGAAGAAGGATTCGAGAATGAAGAAGATGCGAAAAACGACGAGGCAGTCGTCAAGAAGCTTGCTGGAGCAAGGAGCACTGGTCTTGGTGGTTGGGTGGAACGGATGCTGGGCTGGAATCTGTTCGCTGTGGACGAAGATGGAGAGGAGACGGAAACAGATACTGTTAATGAGAAGGCGGAGGATTCTGAGATATCTTCTAGAGCGTCAAAACGGAATCTCGAAAGGACTGAGGAGCCTGAAGATGCAATGCCTCCACTTCGAGACGATGAAGTAGGAGGTTGGCAGGATGCTGCGTGGCTTTTAAGCGTTGCTACCAAAGTGTTATTATGAGCAGAAACGTACTTGTTTAATCCTATGAGCGCGAGCTTACATTGTTGGATCTTACCAAGACATCTTACATTTGCTTCTAAGCCCTCGAAGACTTGACTGTGGGCAATTGCTGTTTGACTGAAGTGACACTATTCCCTGCGGCTCTTTCCACCATATCTTCCTTTCCTTCCTCTATACCCCATTCGCAAGCCTAATCCATGTCGAAATCCCATGTTCATCATCTTTATCAACCTTCAATACCCATGTCGAAGATACAGAATTGTAGAAAACGAGAGACTCAAATTGAATTCTGTCAACTATCATGGGGAGCCAGCGCTTTTCTTGGTTAGCACTTCGACTGCTCGACACTCTTGCTTTAGACTTTGAAACCTTATGCTTATGTGAACGTAGCCTATGAATGCGAGAAGATTCGTAGCGGGTCTTACAATTTGTAGACCGAAGCTAGGTGCTCCATTTGTGAACGGGCTGGCTTAACTACCAAGCAAATCCGGTGAAAGAGCTAAAATCGGCAGCAAACTCAGAATCGGTGATAACTCCTCACGTCGAAAACCAGACATTCACGCTATTGCAGCTCTGATGCTATCTTAATAGGTGTCCTAATCTTCTCGGCCGTCTCATCGTTGCAGCAATATTCACAATCTATGCTCGAGAGCCTTGATTACTCGACATACCTAGTATATAACATCGGATTCTTTTCTGTGGTGATGAGTTTAGGAAGTCAATTCTTGAGGGTTTTATAGATGGTAGGATATTGTGTGGATTTTGAGTAATGTTGTGAAAGTGCTGACATGAGTGAAGAGGACTTGTCAAGCGAGATGGTACCTAATTAGGTTAAGCCATGTTGTTATACGTTTGAAATTTACAGCTTGGGTAATAGCCAATAGATACTATCCGTCAAACTCTTTTCCACGAGTTCTACTTCTCTCTCACTAGTTCGCAAGGTTGACCCACGTCGATCCATTGAGTGCGAGTAAATGTCATACGACACAGATTTCTTGGGAATTTTGTCTAAGGTATAAGAACTTGCTTACCGACTGCATTAGAAGGAACTTTGAGGTGTGGGAAGTGACCAAATTAGTTTCCACAGCTGCCTGTATTAGCAGAAGCCTTTTCGTTAAAAAATCTACATCTCGGGTAGTCAGATCTCTAGGCACTTAATAGGATATGCTAGGTGCATGATGATGATGTCAAATCAAAATTAATAGTTTTCTACGTATGAAGTTTACCTAATTTTGATTTTAATTTAACACAAATTATATATTCCGGTCAGGTTGCCAGTAGCATGTTTATCTCGGGAGACATGGTTTAGCAGTGAATCTTAAATCGGTGACAACATTTCCTCTAATTCTCTACCCCCCCTCCCTTTATTTCTATTATCCCATTCCAACACACTTCTCACCCCTCTCAACCGACTTTATATTTCTCCACAATCTTTCTAACACTAAACATAGCGAAACTTAAATACTCGACATATACTGGAAGTTGTTTTGAATTTTAATCAGTAACCAGAGATTTAGTCTCTTGAAGTTTCTTATTAAAGATGTGCGATAATTCGAGGGATGGTTTGATGTATGTTAGCGTGTAAGTTGGAGGTAGTATATGTTTAAAGTAACTAATCTCAATATTTTGATATATGTAAGTTATATAATTCATGCAAGTATTTTGCTTTCTAGGAGGAATATTAAGATTAAATCACATTCAACAGCTCTTCCACATTCACAACTTAAGTAAAACCATATCAAGACTTCACAATAAAATCCTTTTACACTTAAACTAATTTGAAAGTCACATTATAAAACACCAGAAAGCTTGTTGTCTTTGTTTCAACAGCAAACGAAGGGCTGTATTCAGGGACTGAATGTGATTCTCTGTGCTTCTCAACTAGTCACTTCTTTGTAGCTGCTTAGTGTATCAGTGATTGAATGTAAAGAATGAATTTTTCATTTCCGGGCACTCAGTGGCGTCTAGTTACAAATTTCCCTGAATACAATTCGTGACCTTCAGAATTTCGGTGGTGAAATAAAATTCGGTGACAGCCTTTATCTCCACCTACTCCACTTACCATCTTCCAGCAACATCTTAACTCGTACAAACTGATCTACCTCATTAACTCACAAAACAAACCTCATCTAGCAGAGTACAAAATCTGTATCATTCCTTTTACTACAACCTCCCTAGGTTTCCGTTGAAATGGCTTTTAGTAGTTACTCAATCAAGCTTCACTACTCACTCCTATTTGACACTACTTTTCCTCGTATTCTAAGCTAACGTATGTTTTACGAACAGGACTTTAGGACGTGTTTTTTAAGACTCTACTTTCGCAATTATAACCTCTATCCTATCATCTTTTTAAACATAAGCTTCTTTAAGAACCTATGTCGTTTCGATTTCTTCGGCGTCTTTTCAGTTACCGGGGGTATCTCTTCTTGAACACCTTCCGTTTCTTTCCTATCTCCTCCTCTTTCTTTGACAACCACTTCTTTCTCACCTCCTTCGTTTTCATCTGCCTCTTTTTCACCACCTTCTTTCATACCAGACTTTCTGTCACCTTCTTTCCCACCTTCTTTCCCAATCCCCTCCAAAATCCCATCCACCTCCCCAATCTTCTCCCTCGACTCAACACAAATCTCATTCTCGACTCCCAACGCCTTTTCATATCCCTCCAACGCCCTCCTATAAAAATCCCTTGCACCTTCTAAATCCCCTTGTTTTTCCGCCACCTCCCCCAAATTCCAAATCGTATGCAACGCCGGCACATACTCCATAAATTTCTCCTTCCCAAGCACCTCCTCATACCCCTCAAGTACCTGCTCATACACCACTTTCGCGTCTTCCAATCTCCCTAGGTGATCCGCATACAACATTCCTAGATTATTTCGCACATCAAGCGTTTGAATACTCTTCGCGCCCCACGCCTCCGTATACCCGGTGATGGCACGCTGATACATATCCTCCGCTTCAACGAGTTTATCCAATTTGGCGTAGACCAACGCGAGATTATTCATCACATCAAGCGTCGACGTATGCTTCGGACCTAAGACCTTCTGCATCCCCTTAAGCGCAATATCAAGCACCTCCTCCGCCTTCTCGAATTCATCCTGATCAGCATACACGTTTCCGAGATTATTAACCGTATCCAGGTACTGTACATCCTCCTTCCCCCCAACCTTCGCATACCCAGCCATCGCGCGCAGATACATACGTTCTGCATCGTCTAGCCTCCCTTGGTCTTTATACGTGTTGCCGAGATTATTGATGATATTCAGTGTTAACGGGACTTCTTTGCCGTATACATCTTCGTGGCCTTTTAATGCGCGCTCAAACATTTCTTCTGCTACGTCGAGCTTGCCTTTTTCGCGGTAGATGTTTGCTAGACTGTTGAGCGTGCTTAGAGTCGAGATGTGTGTTGGTCCGAGGGTGTTTTCGTCTGCTTGTAAAGCTCGTTCATACATTTTTTCAGCGTCGTCTCGTTTTCCTAGTTTGTTGAAGAGACGACCGAGTTGGTAGGATGCCAATGTGACTTTATCTTCTTGTATTAATCCATCTGAGATGAGATATACAGCTCTACTCGCGTGCGAAAGAAGTCGTCGATATGTAAGCCATGGTCGATCGTCTTTCTCGTCAACGGTGGAGTGTTGGCCAATCAGTTGGACGGCGAGCGTAGCAAGTTCGTAGTCCCAGTCTTGATTCAAGACGTGGATGATCCAGCTATGAACGCATTTATGTATGCTATAGCCCCGCGATTCTGCTGTTGCGTCGCTACTCACATCTGCTTCCACAAGACCATGATCGCACAACACTCTCATGGTATCATGGAAACTAATCTCATCGTCTACGACTTCTTGGAGCCACGAAGGACATCCACACTCTGCATGTTGTAGTAATTCCATCCATAGATCTTGATTATCAAAATACGCCCAGAAACAAAGCAATTTTGCCGAAAGCGGGTTCTGTTGGAAGACATGATCGAAGGAAACCTGCCATGTGGAGTAGAGTGTTCGATCTTCGTAGGAGTCGAGCTGAGGACTTATGGTTTGGAGACGCGCCCATGATGATTTGTACAGGCGGAGGTAGGAGGAGATGCTTATTGAAACTTGGTCGAGGTATGCTCCTGAGGTTGCGAGGGCAAGAGGAAGACCATCAAGTTCTCGAGCGAGGGCGATGGCATCAGGATCTGGGTTTAATGTTAGAGTTGACCATAAAGGACGGATTGTTCGTACCCTTCTGAAGATCCTGCCGTCTGGACACGCTTGACAAAATGGCAAGACTGTCGTCCACGTTACTGAACTTGCGGATGTGGATAGCATGACCGCTCCGAAGTTTCGACGACCGCGTGGTGATGAGTACAGAGCCTTGATATAATTTTCGAAGGAACGTCACGATATCCACAGCACCTGAATCAGTATTCCCACGACCCCTTGGGTTGTCGTAATTATCAAGTATCAGCAACCACATCGTATTATGTGGCATACCCAACCATGTCTTCACGCCCTCAACCACTTCACTCGAATCCTTCCCATCAATGCCACTCAGACAACCCACCGTAGGATGCTCCCTCAATATCTGTCTCGCAACTCTACCAAAGCTCTCTTTCAACGTATCGTCATCCCGGACGTCAAGCCAGAATATAGCAGAGTAGGAATCTTTAAACCGTTTCGCGTACTCAATACTAAGCTGCGTTTTCCCAATCCCACCTAACCCATGCAAAACAACCCTTTTCTTCCCCTCACCAACAAGTGACTGACGGATCTCTTCCAACTCACCCTCCCTCCCCACAAACCCCTCAACATCAAAAACAAACTCCAGACTAAACGCAATCTGGAAATCTCCCCGTTTAGCCCCTATATATCATCAGCACACCCCCACTCCCCAAATCAAAAACAACACTCACTTTTCGCATCCCGATCAATCTCCTCCCTCAACCTCACAAAAGCATTCTCCCTCCCCTCCCCATAAATCAACGGGATATACACCCCAAAAATGCCCTGCAAACAATAAATCCCATCCTCGACATACCTCGTCCTCCGTCCCCTCGCCCAATTTAACCTCCTCTCCACCGAGAACCCCGCCAGCGCACCCCCCCTCAAAGCCCCAACTTCAATCCCCGTGATCCGATGAATGCGACCCTCAAGCTCCATCTTATCACCAATCCTCACGCCCCCCTTTCCGAAAAACACCACATTCCGCCCCGCTAATAGCTCCTGCAACGTCCAGCCGCGCGTGAACCAGCGACTCTTTTGAAAGGCTTCCCAGTCAAACGAAGCTTGATTTACATCCACATCCTCAAGATACACATAACACCGCCCCGCCCCCTGGTACCAGCGGAACATGCTGTTGATCGCATATTGCAGTTCCACGGGGTTGGATTTATCGATGCAGCAGGTGTCGACCCAGAAATATTGGAGTTTGTCTTTGAGCGCTTGGGCGGCGCAGAAGGCGAGTTTGAGCCAGCCTGGTTTGGCGTCTGAGGGGGTGGATGTGTGTAAGTCTTGGAAGGTGATTTCGGAGTCCGTAGGACCCCAGGTGTGTGAGAGGATGGCGTAAGAGGGGATATCACGGTTGGTGAAGTCGTGGAGGGTGTAGGTGTTGTTTGTGGCGTTGTGGGTTAGAAGACGCATTATCGTGGGAGAGGAGCAATGGAATACTCCGTATCTTTATAGTAAACATCATTCGTGATACACGTTCTGAGAAGTCATCCCATATGTCTACCCAGGTATTTCACGAGTGAGGTCGTGGACCAGCAGCTCAGGGTTTGTGATATGCAGAAGCAGGGTTATTGCAGGGGGCAAAGTGGAGAAATATCAACGCGCATAGAGAACATCACCGTCAAAAGAGAAGTAGATGATCTTATTAATGGTGGTCAATTATGTGTACTGCGACCATGAATGTACACTTCTAAGGCTATATGCCTCCCTATTTTAAATGCTAAACCAAATGGTAAGCCGCTCGCTGAATCTTTACAAAAAACATGCCTGATAGGCTTTGGGTATCATCGTGTCATCTATCTCCGATGTTCATAACCGAACTAGAAGTGTATTTTTTTGTTTCATATCCTTGGATCAAAGGAAGAGGAAGGCAATAGTGGCACTGATTGCTAGCAATATGTTGGAGGAGGAGGTTGGTCGAAATGAGCTGGAGTCGGAAGAGGTTCCAGTACTTGTTGAGGCTGGAGCTGCGGAAGTTGGTGATGCTACTACGGATGCTGCCGATCCGGTGCTTGAAGCTGGAGTTTCGTGTCCATTCAATCCTGGGGAGACATGCGAGGTAGTAGCAGGGCCCGCGGAAGATGTCGTGGAACCCGTGGATACAGCTGCAGAACTGGACGACCCTGTGGAATCAACATTAGATTGTGTTTCTGTAGTTGATGATGTAGTGGATGATCCTGATATGGGTCCAGTGGTAGAGCTAGATACCAGAGAACTCGAGACCATAGCCGCGGAAGATGTAGTCGAACTAGTTGGGGTTAACTGACCACTTGAAGATGGGGACGACGCCGAAGAGGAAGAGGAAGCTGTCGTGACAGGACTTGCTACATTTGCCGCGAAACCTATCTCATGTTAGATTTTGTGTGAAAACGCGCTGCATGATAGGATCTTACCGAGTCTTGTTTTGTCGTAATCAAAAACGGCATAGACATTCTTCAAAAAGACATCGCCAACGAGCCATGATGTTTCGCTCACAACGGCCACTCCGTAGAAATTGCTTGTGCAGGCCCCGTTAACCTTGGGAGACACCCAATCTTTTGGTGAAATATTATATGTTTCGGATCCGAATGTGAAGGATGCTGGAGCTGTTGTGTCACATGGGACGGTATACGTTGACCCATCAGTAGTGGCAGCCCCAGGGATAAGTGCGTGAAATTTCTTCACATCTTCGGGTGGACCAAAAATGAACGAGGTTCCGGAATCAATATATGCGAGACGACCTTTTATTCCAGATTTTGATGTCCCGAATCCAATATCTCCAATAGCCACAGCCCAGTCACCCTCGGGATTATCGGCAACGGGATAATATTTGATGTCTCCCGTGAAACGAGTTGTGTCTACAGCTCCGAAAGTAATGAGACCATCATTAGCTCCGTCGGAGTTTCGATTGATGTCCAGACCGAATATGTTTGACTTGAGTGCTTTCGACGCAGCCATAGATTCCCAAAAATGAGGGCTGTCTCCCTTCGCGAGAGACAACCCGAGGATGCCATCCATTGGGAAGTGGTTGAAGTCATCGCTAGCATACTGTGCAACACCAACGGTTGTGGTGACCTTGAATCCTGCCATCGATAGCGTATCCTGTCCGGTGGCACCGCTAACATTCCCTGATCCATAGTTGATGCTAAAATTGACGCCTAGATCTTTGAACGTGGTTGACTTTGACGTGTCGAAGGTATTATGAGACTTGCACGAGTCGGTCGAGCAGGATGGGCCCATCAGCCATGTTGTGCCCGCTCCGGTATCAAGCAACATATACAGAGGTTGATTTGCAGACCCAACTCCAACTTTGACAAAGTAAGAATAATCGGTTCCATCTTGATCGACGCCAATCGCATTCGTCGCTGAGGGTGTTGCTGCTGAGACCACCTTGTATGTGTTCGCTCTCTTCCCTGATCGATCTTGATATTTTCTTACCAATCGATTGGCAGCGGATCGAGCATCTTGGACTGTATTGGACTGCTCACGTTAGCGGCGACTTCTAGGTGGGTAGAGATCATCGTACCTGAGGGACTCGAACGACTCTCATACTTATACCGGCCTCATTGCTGCTCGACTCTATATTGCGCTTGTTGGGTGTACAGTTCTTGTCTAAGGTGCAATACCACTCAGGCGTATAGAAGTAGGAAGCACTGGCGAGAGACGATAGTGTCACCAATGACACCAGGCTCTGTGGAAATAACATGATTGAGGGTCTTAATCTACTCCACAGAAGAAATTCGGAAATGCAATGCACTTAAGCAACCATTTGGATCCAAAGGTAACCTGCGGGCGGGAGAGAATTTCGAAAGTGGTGCTTGTGATTGGGCTTAACGGACCACAGGAAACAAGATGTAGTGGAGGCTTTGTATAAAATTGGAGTGTATAAAAAGCTCGTCGGTATGAAATCGTAATCCTTTGTATGTGATTCAAAGCAAGTCGGGTTGCGCTTCCAATTAAGATGTATGCTCGAACACGTCTACGCGACAATCAACTGAATGGGTATCGCTAAAGCAAGCAGAAGTTTTCCTTGTACGCTTAGTATGCTGGAAGTCGTGTCGAGGTAATTCTTCGGATCCAATTGTTTCTTGCGAGCGTAATAAGAGTGAATCGAACGCTGCTGCGCGAGTGTTGAAGGTATGTACTATATATTACTAAACCAAAACAGGTGAAGCAATTGCAGTGAAGTTCGCAGATTGTACGTCCGCGTAAGCTATTATTATCGACAGGTTTATACACGAATCGATAGGTGCTGGTGATGGTTCGTAAACGGCTTTCGAGATGTTGGTATACCGAAGATGGGAGGAAGACGAGGTAGAGATACTGAATGGAGTTCCAGACTCAGAATTTGAACATTAAAATTAAATTGCAAAGACTCTTCGGAACGGTAATATACAAGCAGGTCAAAGACAGTTAAGGCGTCAACTCTGCTCTATTACTACGGGCGACTGGTCGATATTCGAAGGGTAAGATCGGAGGGTAGAAATTCCAGTGGTCGACCGAGAGATGGGACTAAATAAATGCAACAAAAAAGAGACCGCAGCGGAGAAATTGATGCAATAACACAACTTTTTTCGTTCTTTGAGAAAAGGAAAAGACGAAGATTCCGTATCGATTCGATGGACAGTCGGGAGGTGAGGAAGAAGGTGGAGGAAGGTGAGGAGGGAGGACGGTAGAAGTCGAAAGGTGGTGAGGAACGACTCCGGATCTTCTTTTACCAAGATGCATGTGGTGGCTGGCCGCACGGCTTCTTCGAGGTCGCTGCAGCCCGGGCTTACCGGATTGGGGGAAATGGCATGCAGGGGAAGACTGGTTGGTTGATCCATTTGGCTCCATCTTTTCAGTCAAAGGAATGTTTCTGGTTGGCTGGACGCTTTACAGCTGTCGAGACAAGACCAAGTCGCGCCGTCAACCGCAGAGCTATGCCAGACTCGTCATGACCAAGAGAGTTTAATCTATTTCCCTGGTCTGTGATCCTCGGATTCTGAATACGATGGAGGAGGTATTTTGAACAGTAGACATCTGTGTGCAAAGCTGGGAGAGAAATCCGGGTCCATAAACTCTCAATCTCACAGATGTCCCTTCACAAATGACAGCAGAATTTATGCTATGCAACACTGGATTATTCCGGCATAAGAAGGCTGTCTTTCAGCCGCCGGTTGCTTCTGTTGGACGAGTTAGCTTCACGGCCCACGGTCCAATGATCGACCACAAGCTGATCTCCACCAAAAATCGAAATTGGTCTGGCGCTGATGGATCAAAGTTCGCTCGTTTTGGTGCGCCACTACGCAAGCAAGTCAAGCCACTAAGAGCCCCTTTCAAGGTACAGAAACTTAATCATAACATCCGGATTATTGTCACGCGTTTGCAGATTTTCCTAGCCTTTTTTTATAGACTTTCTTTCCAAAGCACAAACGAAGGACCAGAATTGAAGATGTAAGGTTAAGATGCAGACACGAGAAGTGTCCAAAAATTGCCAAGATCAGATCACAGCACCGACAATGATTCGACTCTCGAGCCACTTGTCGTTGACTCGTCCGAACATACCAGATTCCCACGAACGCGATTAGCGAACATCAGAACACGACATCGACAACCATGTCCCAGATACTATCTCGAGGATCCACGAACTAACACAGTCTAACAGTTTAAACCATCCCCAATCTTGGAAGATCCCATCCCCAATCTTGGAAGATCCCGTCCCAACTGCATAAACCTAACATTTCCAACACGATTACCTTACCCAGGATATCGCTCTATCAACCATAAGCACGAAAATGCACACTCCATAAGCGTGGTCTGAGAAATGAAGTCTTGATGCGCTTACTGTACTTTACGACTCCCCTAAACGCCAGAATTCAACTCGCCAGATCAGGTCAGCTTCCAGATCAGCTTACCATTCGTCAAATACCCAGATATCCAAACGTTTCATCTTTGCACATCATCCAAAGGACCGAAATACAACAATACCACCCTACAAAATGAACCATCTTCCTCCAATTTGTTTCCCCAGGATACAAATGTCTGCCTGAGACAACCCAACTGAAAACGCCGGATGATCTTCAGGCAGGAAGGAGATAAGGGTAAATTGGTCTCATTAATCCTGGCTTCTCCATTTCGAGGAGTGAACCCTTGCTTATTAACTGAGTCTGAAACGGGCATGTAAATCGGTTGCCGTGACTTTCCTTTTTGGCGACTTGGAATTTGCCTTGGCTTTTGAACTTCATGATGTTGGCTCTCTGAATTCGAATTCACAACAAACATTTCACCGCTTCTTCTCTTCTTTCCTCCCTGGAGAGTCCTTTGAAGAGGAGTGGAAGCCTTCGGATTTCACTCACCAGCTATGAAGCTTCTGCCCTTTCTGTCACTTCCCCGCATACCATGATCGCCCCTAGCCATCGCAGACCTTCGCAAGAACAGACCTCTTGATCTTCGTCCGATAAACTATAATACCTCCAGTTATGGAACGCACAAGTTTTACGGGGAGGCTCAAACCGAACTCTCGGTTTTCTATTTCGTCGTCTCGATTATACTATGCTGGGAAACGGAGTGGCTATTCATCAGCTGCCTTCCCATGCTGGCATATCCAAACCGACCAAGTTTGTCTCGACAATCTTAGAGAGTTACTTGTCTGTTTGTGACAATCATCGAGCACTTCGTAGGTTTCTACAATGGTGTTATAGTTATCTGTCACGTGATCGTCCTCGACGTCACAACATCTCACAGTCATGTTTCCCTACGTATGAATTTGCAAAACTCTAATTTTGAGTTCTCAATTGTATTCAGTATCTCATAATCTAATACGAGGTGTCTACTCAACCAAGTCGGACAAAACTCTTTTTGTTGAAATGATTATTTGCTCATCTAGAGCTAACTCCGCATCCAGATAGCTCTGCTGATGCGTATCCTAGATCAGATTCTGTACGCCCAATATGTATCCAGGTCCGAGCCTTGTCGGAAGAACTGCCATAGTTCTTATGTCATATATCCTCACCAAAGGCCAAAGCTATGCAAAGTGCGAAGTGTAGTGTACTAAAGTCCTAGGCACTCACGTGATCGTCCGTAGTACCTACTTTAGTTCCAACCACACCTTTAAAAACTCTCTTCAGAACATTTTGCAACCTGTACAGCTTGATAACACCTCGCTCATCGCAGCCAAAATGTCTTCGTCAGAACCTGAACCGCTAACGAGGAGAGACTTCTGCTTTCTCACCAGCATAGTTCCGGATCTCCCTGGACCGACAATCGATGAAACTCCCACCTTCAAAGCGTCATCCCCGCTCGACTATGGCCGTCACGAGTCCAAGAAAATAGAGATCCTTCCTGGCTCTACTTCCGATTTATTCAGAATCATACCCACCGAGATCATTGTAAAGATTCTCAGCATGCTTGACCTCCAAAGTCTCACAGATCTCAGAAGAGTTTCCTGGGGAGTTCGAGCTATTGTGAACACCATTCCAGCATACAAAGACCTCATGAAGTATTCGCCCGACACCGTACGTGCCTTATTATCAACGGAAACGGCCATCTATTCCACCCCTCAAGACATACTCGATGAACTTTGTCGCCAGGACTGCTTCATTTGTGGAGATTTCGGACCACTTCTCGACACGATCACTGGACGCCGGTGTTGTGTAGATTGCGCAACGTTTTCCCAACTTATGCGCTCCATCGAAATTAGTTCAGCAGAGTTGCGTGGTCTGAACGAAACTACCATACGTAAACTCCGTACAGTCCACACTCTTCGTACCGAAAGGTATCGAGTACAGCCACGACAGCAGCTTGTTCGTTTCGTGGAGGCGAAAAAAGTCGCAGTTGAACTCGGCAAAGCTCGCGGTTTCAATTTCGTGGAGTGTTTTACTCTCAGCACGTCAGACCATCTACGGCGATTTCTGCCACTGTTGCGTTTCCCTACCCTCGACAAACGAAGTGGAAGGTTAGGATGGGGGGTCTCTTGCAAAGCTTGCGATCGTAGTCTCCGTATTCTTAGTCATAGGAAGGAGGAACCTAAGCTTAATGTTCACTATACCGTCTCTGGGTATATAGAGCATTTCAAGCATTGTAAAGACTCTCAACTCAACAGAGACAATGCGAAACTATTCGCAGAAATAAAAGCTGCTACGGAAGACATTGTGTCTCGGTTGCAAAGACTAACGGGCGGGTTGCAACGATTGACGCGCGAGTTGTGATATCGCTGACGATTGAGCTACTTGCTGTCACCGGACTGCTTGCCTTGGCGTTATGGACAGGACCCGACATCTACACACTTTGCGTCATTAATATATCGACATCAAACCTCTTCTATCTTTCCAGCACAATCGGTACAACTCGGATCAGCCACTACCAGGAAACCCTTATTGCCGAGAATTTCTGACTGCGATTTAACACCCAAAGAAGCTTCAGGCGCTGATCGGTCACTTGCATTTTTTGGAGCTATGTGTGGTTAATTGTAGACGGATTGGTTTTGGTTTTGGTTTTCAAGGGTTGAGGTTGTTCATTTTAAAATGGCGTTAAGATTGGATATACCCTGGGTCTGGACATATGGACGAAGAGTTTAGGGTGCCAAAGGATTTTTGATAACTGTGGGATGGGTGGACTGTCTTTTGGTGTTCAGGATGAAATTGGTTCGGAATCACATGGGATATCTATTGGCTTCATTTTTTTCACTGAAGGAGGGTTGTGCTATGTTTTGCTTTGTAATTTTTATTGTATAATTTCTTAATGTGTAGTTTCTCAAGTTATCTAAAAACAAATAAAGTATATCTTGATGTCATAATATCTAATCAACTTTGTTCACAATTACACAGTCTTGTGCCTCGGACTTCAAATTAATTTCACAACTTGTACATGCTGCGTTACCAATACTTGACAAACAAGTAGAGAAACACCGCGCGAAAATCTGTTATCCCAAAATCCCGTGAAGACTGTCATGTTTATCAAACCAGTAACATATACCAACTACCGCCCTCTTGACTCCTCGTCGAGGTGCCAACCAAAACTCATCTCCATCCTTCAAAGTCCCTCTGTTCAACATAAATCAACCCCCCAAGTCACCAAGTAAAGCAGCATATAAAATAAAGTGGTGAGATGAGGGAATTTTCATCTTGGCCAAATCCATGAATATCTGAATAATTATTGCGAGAAGACGTGATAAACGACCAATTCACACTTCGCTAAACGTGATGCCTGGGAGATTTGCTTAGTATACTAGTTTTTCTGAGAAAGAGCCAAGGTCTTGTTTTGAAGTATGTGCAAGGGGGATGTGGGCGGTTGTCCCCGAGTTTTGTGTTGCTACTGAAATTCTGAAAACGGGAGTAGGTAATGTGTGTTTAATAGGTGTTTAACAAAAGGCGTTTTGCTTCGACTTTCCTAGATACAAACTCCTTAACTAAGAAATTGAACATTCTAGAAACTAACGCCTTCTAAGTTTGAGAATCGTATTCCTCTTCTTCAAATGACGCTTTACTTTAGTTAGATATTATAACGCCAGAATATATACTGCGACATATATTGATTGAAATTTTTTTAAACATGATCAATTATCTTACTCTCCCCTAGATACTAGATTTAATCTAGGTGTAAACCAGAAAGTTTACCCTACATGCAGAACACAACCTCGTACTTTCTCATACTGCAAAACTTCCACCCCTAATATCACAACCCTCAAAAGTCAAGGAATATCCCTACCCCTGACAAACAACCCCAAGATATAAATCTAGTAAGCTATAAAAGAAAACGCAAGATGTCAAGAGTCAAACCTCACATTGAACCATACTGGGAGAAGAAGACTGGCGTTGTGTTGTGGAAGTAATTAACATGATAAGTGCTGAAGGCATTAGTATATTACGAATAGAGCTTGCTGTAGATAAGAGTGTGGGATATCTATGTAGTTTGTGGCAAAGTAAAGTCTGGGTTTTAATAGGGTAGTTGTCACCGATTTTGATTTCACTACCGAATTAGTTCGCTTGATTACAATAAAGCTGACGCCACGGAGGTAATTGCAAATCCACTTACTAAGAAATTTCAGATTAACTTTATAATATCTGTAGTAGGATTTGAAGCGTACCTCTCACACGTCGGTACGCTCTTGCCGTCGCTCTGTTTATCAGCTCATCCTCCGTGATGTTCTCTTTGCGGTGTAGTCGTCTCACCACTAGCAGCTCCTGCTCAATGTACTCATTTATTCTCCCCATGGTTGGTTTGGTGGATGATTGCGTAAGATGGCATCTATCCCAAGGGTAGGAATTGAATTTAAACGCAAATTCCCACTCTGAAACGATTTTAGCTTTGGACTTGTAGTTGAGTAGGAGTGAAACTAAGTATCTCGGTGTCCTGGAATATTCGCAGGAGTAGAGATGACCTGGAATTTCTAATCTGGTACGATCTGGAGCTAGTCATCTTTTTTGGCGGGCGGAGATGGCTTTGGCTTGATATTAGAGGAGGGGATGGTATTGTGGGTTTGGTGGAAGTGGGATTAGGGCAAGGTCCTTTTTGATACTGATTGTATGCTTTTTGTATTGGACACTGTTGTGGCTCTGAGTATGTTCACGATTGTACTAAATGCTGAGCGACACGGAGGTATGCACAAGAAATGGATTCGATGTGGGTTAAGATCCTAGTTTTTCGAACGAGGAAACGAGAAATGAAGATTTCGCACTAATTATCGAGAGCACACGGTTGATAACTTGTATTTTGAATCAAACTCATTGAAGTCAAAGCTGATGTTGGGGCGAAGGGTGGAATTGTCGAGAAGAGTTCCCCGCTAATAGTTTATGAAAGAGGGTTGAAGTTACGGCATAGGAGTCCTTTAAGATTTGCTTTAAAACAGACATAAAAATGCCTTATGGCAGGTATGATTTCTTTTGTTAATTTTTGAACCCTTATTAGTTAAGTGAATAGATAGAGTAAAACTAGACGGATTTAGGAATGGCGAGATAATGTTACTGGCTCAAGTGGCGGAGATTAGTCCTGTCCTGAGATGCTTGTCACCGATTCCTTTTTCACCACCGAATCTTATGTTTTGGAACTGCGATATTAGTGAATGTACAAAGTTTGAACATAATTAACTGCATGTATTTTTTTTGCTCGACTGTATCTTTAATAAAGTCAAATCGATGAGATTGTTCTTGCGGTCCAGAAGTAGAGAGAAGACACTCCAGCGCCCGGTCATACCGTCGTAACGGCAGCGATTGATGTTCTGATAGATGAACGGGATAAATTGACATATTTATCAAGCACTTTCCGGGCAGAAAACGTAGATTTCGGTTGTGAAGTCTGATGACACAGTTGTATCAAAGTAAGCAATTTTCCCGCCCTCGAAATTAAAACGATGGACAAATAACGAAAGTGCTTATCTAGAAAAGTGATGTTTTTTTGTTTGAAGTACAGACAAAGGTATGCAATACTCTGCAAACACAGACGTTTCAGAGACCATTTCAATATTTCTCGATAAAACTCTCATTTGAGTAAACCTCTTGTCAATGTCGTTGATATAACTTCCCTTTCCGCTCCAAGACCTAAATCATGCTCAAACGCAACAAACCAATCATTCCGGTTTACGGTTTCGGGTTGTCTAAGTAATAAAATATTGTAGACTTTCAGTGAAGGGAATGGAGTTAAGTTTACGCGAACGGATTCATGAGGGAAGAGGGTAGCATGGTAAGATAGAAAGTTGAGGGATTGAAGATGCTGTCACCGATTTTTCTTTTGCTGCCGCAAGTGCGTGATATGTTCAAGGTGAAATGAAGTGAGCGATGTTTGAACACCTTCGATGTGATTGTTCATGATTCGGCGCTTAGTAAAAAATCATTTCCAGAAGTTTAAGCAGACCGTGCTACGTTCAGTGTAGCATTTCTATCGTTAGCTTGAGCTGATTGGTTAAAGTACGGAGGTGTCCTCCTGACTCCTCCATCGCGCTTTTACAATTGAGCTTTGACTGAATCATTTCCTAAAGGCAACTTCCTCGTATAAGAAACTCATCAGTTGACAAATCTGTTGAAAGCAAAAGCATGTTTGCCATCTGCATATTAATGTTGGTACATTCTAATTCTATCAGGGTATAAAGCGCCACATCAAATCATCCAAAACTCGCCGTATACACCCCATCATATCCAATCTCCATTCGTAACGACATTCAACACCGGCCTCTGCGGCATAGATACCGGAATCGGCATCCTCATTTGCGGCCGTTCACTATAGTTTTCTCTCCTCCACTCAAGACTATCCTCGACATTACTCCTAACACTTGGAGCTCTCATGCTCTTCATACTCTTCATGCTTGGGCTCCCATGTACCGGACTCGGAATAACCGGACTAGGTAACGGAATAACAGGACTCCTCAGCGTCGGACTATCGTGGATAGAACTGGCATGTGCGAAATCAAACACACCAGCAGTCTGCCTACTCTCCACACTATAAACACTCGCACTATCAGCCCTGCTCCCTCTCCTAATCCATTCTTTGCCATTCCAACTTCTCTCCTGCCCATCGATCTCCCAGATAGGAACCACACGGTTATCCTCCACCTCGTGATAATTCGCTGTCGTCAGCATTTCCGTCCAAATCCGATCTGCGTGGACCTCGGCCGGAAGACTTCCATTTTCTGAGGCGTAAAAGTTTGTTGAGCTTGGAACTTTGGATGAGTTTGCGAGTGCTGCAATTGCGTTCTCGGCTCTGCGAAGGGCGATGGAGCGTTTGCAGAGGTAGATTGTTAGGATGAGGATTAGAGCGATGGTGAAGGTGGCGCTGAGGGTGGAGGCTAGAATTATGGTCATGAGATTGGTTTGAGGTTTTGTTGGCGGAGGAATTGCTGTTGATGTGCTCAATAATGTCGGTGAGCCAGTCGCTACTGGAATAGTGGAAGTGGTAGGTGTTGGTTGAATTGCCCTGACCTTGAAGATACCAGGTAGTGCCGCATCTCCCCAAATACTTGGTTGACCCGAGGTGTTGGTGTAAACATCCTGTACAACAGATGCTCGAGTATAAGGTTTGGCGTCGGGATTATACGTGTCTGTCCAATTTAGATTTACCAAGTCGTAAATACCTATAGCATTTGGCCTAGGTTCCATTGCCAGTGGGGCATCTTCTTGAGTGCCGCCGATTACGATCATTTGACGCTCGTTGAGATTCTTACAGGAATGACTCGAGCGCCAGGTAGGATCTGGGTTTGGTGCCTTCACCCATGTGAATGCAGGGATGGTAAGGATGTATATTGAACGTAGACTTTCGCGCTCCTCAGGAAGAAGATTATTTTTAGGAACACCGCTGCTGTTTTTCACAGAGCCGCCCGTGATAAAACTAGAGCCATTATCAGAACCAAAAAGATACTATCCAATGCTTAGATTACTTACATCTCGTACGAATCGTTGCCAGCAGCCTTAGCTCCGACAGAACAGAAGAAAATGCGGTTTATTGGAGCGTTCGTAGTATTTTGGCGATAGAAGACTCGTGTGTGAATGTCGTAGATGAGGATGGTTGTCAGGTCTTTTATCGTATTTCCGAGGCCACCGAAGTAGATGATCACGCCTTCTTCTCCATATGTATCAATATACTGACCTTCGCCATATTGAAACGTGTTGTCAGGCATTATTGTTGATGACCACGTTTTATTTTGGGAGTCGTACGTGACTAATTCGCGAACCGGCTCTTCTCCAGTAAATGCAACGTGAGGATTGGTTATGGTGCTACCACCGAGAGAATAGTGAGCTTTAGGAGAATTCGCGTTCAAGCTTCCGAAGACGTTCACTGCTAGCCTATTGGATGAAGGGTCCGAACTCCACGGTTGACGTTGCCAAGTAACCGAGCCATCAGAAGATGGTTTGAATCCCCAAAGGTCTACAGGAGGGTTATCAAGATAGAAAGGCCCACTGAAGTTGTATTGCCACCCGCCCATCGAATAGACAAGATCGGCGGCTTCATCATACCACATGTCAGGGCGCCGGGCGATTGGAACTGAAGACGATTTGTTGGTGAGAACAGGGGACAAATCCGTTGTCTTCCATGACTTGGATAAGTCAATGGCAATTGTCTGCTGGTCTGTACTCTGTTAGGACTTTGAAGTTGTTATACTGGAGTGCAGACTCAGACTCACTCCACACTGAGCTGCTACCAGAAGAGTTCCCACTAAACTGTGCAACTATCTCCCCACCATCTATGAATAACCATCCCTTTGCCACCACAGCTGTCAAAGCACGTTAGCATATATTCGAATACTAATCGGAGTCGGGACTTACAGGACTGCCAAAACCAACTGTTGAGCTTCTGAGGTAAAAAGCTGGCATCAATGACGCCCAAAAGAATGAAGGCGACATTCAAAAAAATCCAGGAGGTGCGAACCAACATACTAGATCAGTAACGAATGTGATTGACATACTAGTACAGTAACGATGTCTATTGCGAGAAAATGAAGGTCGTGTTACTGTACCCGGCATAACGAACGAAAAGACATTGAAGCCCTGTACGAGTGCCAGTAGCGGTACCCCAACCGTCGTACGAGGGACCACTGCCTTATATAAAGACGAATATGATATGCCATCTTGTGCAAGACCATATAAAATCTACGCTTCGGCTAGTCCGCATAGTCAATATCGCATGCTCCGTTACAGAGAGCTGACAGCTGGTAGGCACTGATCCTGCGAATGTTCTTAAGCGAGCAGTGCCACCAGATGGGCAGGGGGCTTTGAGAATGCATGTGTGGCCCCCTGAATAAGCGACAATTCGTTCCACAATGCCTCGTAGGAGCGGCGTAAGTCTGATCGCCTTTCAAGAGTGGTTACATAATGAGCGAAGGGGTTTTTGGTTATACTTTTAGGAATATTGATGGATTGGTCGATCTAACGGTGTCGGACATCTAAAATTTGATTAGGCCCAAAACTTCGGAAGGCATGAAGATCACCAACGATGGCTGAGCTCTACGCCGCGGTCTCTTCGCACTCATAATTCCTTTTCAGCATACGACCAGCCGAGGCCGTATTCTGATTTAGAGTTACCGAGACTTTGGCGAGAACCAGTGCATTACTTGACAGACATCGGCAAAGGCCGGTTTCATATCTCATTGAGGGAACAAGTGCCAATGATATAAGGTCCCAACCCGCGCCGGAGACCCAGAATCATCCGGTCTATTTCTATGGCCGGATCGTTACGTATGATTGGATTGAGAAGACTGGCTTGTTCGAGTGATGAGGCACCCACAAAGTCGCAATATCTCGATACCAGACCGATTAGAGCAGCATCTCTCATTATGTGGATATTCAAGTATAATCCCTTCCTGTCCGGTCCTAGGTTGGATGGGTCGGATGCAGGAGAATCCTATTATACTTATTTCGGACTTTGCTAGAGCTCAATTACTAGTCAAATTCTCCCATATTTTTTTTATGACATAACCACGAAGAACCTCGTAGATGTGACTTTAGGATGGTAATTAAAAATTTAAGCCTCGTGGTCTCACGAAATTGTGTAGTACTGTGGGTCGGAATTTGATCCACCGGACAGAGACAAGGATGAAGTGAGTAAGATAATGAATTTTTCAGGCCGGCTGTGGTACAGGCGAATAGTGACTATTCGATCTCTGCCCTATATTTTGCGCTGGCCAGCCCCGAATTTCGTACCCTACAGCCGTATCATTTCTGCTTCGTGAGATGAAGGCTGGCCATCTGAACTTGCCAAAGAATGTCGCACTTCGCTTTCCAACCCGCAAATTCTGACCAAGTCTTTTGTGAAATGTTGGCTTCCACGTCTTTTTAGCACTGATTTTTTGATGTGCTCGAGGTAAATCCTTTCCATTATCGCCTCGCAGAAACACCTTGAAAGCAAGCCGATAATTCAAGTACACTAGCAAAGGTACAAGTAAGTAGAAGTCGAAAACCGATGCCAGCACCGATAATTATAGCTGGGTATTCTTTAACAATTCTAGAATTGAGAATTGTGCGAAAGTCGACGTATCCGGGAATGATAATGCCTTTACCATTCCAAATCGTATAACAAGAACAACGATTATAGATACCTGCTTGACCTAGAGCTAGACCTGCTAAGGTACCGACTGCAAAGACAATATCTTTTCCCAAAGCAAAATGAAAATGCCAGGGATGATTTCTGGATGGAAGCAGTAGGAGACCGAAAAGCCAACTGAGCATCCACGCCGAGAATATCGAGAGCATACCCAAATGGCGACACTCAAAGCCTGAAGGGGGCACAAGGTACGCAGTAATTAGACCTGTAACGCACGCAAGCGACGTAATGAAAATTGGGACGATGGTGGATGCTGGAGCGATATGATGCTTGAAACTTTTTATGAACACCAGAACGTCGGCGATAACTCCTGCTCTACGATATTGTCCACTGTCCGAGTCGGCGATAGAATCACGAGAGTTACGTGAGCGTCGTCTCGGTTGCCATGAGTAGATGCCTCCATTTAGTTCGCGATCATGTTGCAAAACGTTTGGTGGTGCTAGGGCAGGCTTGTTCGACATTTTGCTGAATTGTAAGATAATCCTTGGAACGCTGTGCGCCGACTGGGAGACACCTATAATAGAACCGAGAGCGACGGTAGGAATAAGCCAAAAGAACAGCGAGGCAAACGCAACTGACAGCACGTCCATATTGACATAAGCGCCAGTACGCTGTGCCCGACCCTTTGCTGGGAAGAAGGCAATACCAATATCGAATACCAAGAAGAACTGTGCAATAATCATCGGGAAAAACTTCGTCGTGCGGTCAGCCGCGAGTGAGTTTCCCACTCCAAAACACAGCTTGACGAACCACAATCGGGATTTACGAGATCTCCGAGGTTTTGGCTCTCTAAACACATAATCAGTCAGTTGATAGAAAAGTGTACCTGTGATGGCAGTACGGACATAAGTGCCCGAATAAGATTTTCTGTTTCCTCGCGGATATCAGGGCCCCATTCGCCGTATGCATCCGATATTGCAGCAAGCGCCATCCATAGTCTGTCATCATGGGTACTGGGCTTTCCTTTCCCACTTAGACCCAGAGAGCGCCAAGTGATTTTTGATGATGCAAGAAATTTCTTCCACATCGTACCACGCTGTTGACAAGTCTCGAACTTGACGAGAATATCTCTCAGGGTGGTGATGGGATCTCCCATAAGATGAGCCAAGACAAAAAGCTCGACAATGAATCTTAGAGGAAGTCTAGGAAACAACGCAGCCAATTGATATAGTGCAAATTTCCAAGCGATAACTCTTCCCCAAGCCTCGTCTGTAGGATATTTTTTCCAATCGTTACCACCAGAGAAGATCTGACAAGCATCGTTGGTTATGCTAGGGAAATTGTAACCAGGGTATAATCTGGAATCAGAAGGGCACGAATTGTTGATGATGATGGTGATACTGGCAAGTGTTTTGAGATCAAACCCTCCAGCTATAGTGCAATTCGGGAATGGATTATGGCAACTGTAAGTGATATTGTTGGTGAGAAAAGAGGAACAGTTTCTAAGCTCATGGTTCATTGTGCTGTCAAAGAATATGAAAAATTGTTGTAGTTCGATGCCAGATTGTTGATAGTGTGTGCCAGGGAAAACCAAGTGCCTCTCCCAATGTTGGGTAAATCTAGGACTAAGTACTGATCTGCAGCCGTCAAATGCGCGCTCTCCATGTTGCGACGAAAATTGCGCGAATTGGCGTCAAATAGGGTTGAAATGTGCTGTGTGACCGACAATGAGTGCTTGTGGCTTGACACAGCGTCGCATCTCATACAGAGCCTTCACCGAAAGGTGGATTCTCGACGATAGCGCCCTCGCTCAGCCCTAAATTTATGGGCAAATGCTAAAGAGTGGCTGGTTCAAGCAACGACGTTCGGGCTCGAGAAAATTATTGCTTTTTTCATATGATTAAATAAAAAAAGGAATCGAATCCAACGGAGCGCCGAAGCGCTCGGTTGTTCATACGCTGAACAAGGGTCAAGACCTGGTATTTATAAGAGCTTTGAATGAGGCTGAAGCAGTTGCATTTGTGGAAATTGATGGGCTCAATCAAAGGCGCTAATGTCCACATCTTCAACCCTCCAGCAATACCACATGTATACGCTTCTATATCAATAAATTAATACATAGCCTCCAAAACGATATGATTTCTCACTTACCTGTATGGCTTGAACTTCTCAGCGGTTTCTTCCATTTCCTTCTCCGCCATGAACTTGAACTTGTGTTTCCCCTTCTTCAATTTCGCCACGTCTCTTCCAGCCAAGGCTGCCATACCCCTTTGAACACCTAGATCGCCAGTGGAAAATACGTCCATTCTTTTCAGGCCAAAGCAAGCAAACATTTCCACACTCCACTTCCCAAGCCCTCTTACCTTCGTCAAAGCTTCAAGTACTTCTTCATACGAAGCAGAAAAGAGCATATCTGTTGTTAGCTCTTCATCATGAAATTTCTGAGCAAGTCCTTTGATATATTCCGCTTTACGTTTTGAGAGTCCTGCACTGTGTAGGGCTTCATTAGACATTGCGCAGACCATAGATGGTGTCGGAAAGCCGTGAGAAGACGCGTCCTCTCCTTCATTGAAGAGTGCGACGAACTTGGCCTTAATGGACTTCGCAGCAGCTCCTGATACCTAAGTATTATGTCAATGCCTTTAGTTCTCGAAGTGGAAAGCGAAGAATACTTACTTGTTGTGAGATTATTCCACTGACTAGACTACTGAAAGGATCAACGACCTCAGCCAAACCTTCTTCCGAGAAAACATTGCAAGGATGCTTTTCAATCACTGGTTTCAATTTTGGTTCCACCTGAATAAGATGCTCCAATGCTGCATCAAGAATGTTCTTCGTCGTAGTCGTACCATTAGGCTTTTTAGAAGGGGAGACTTGGTCAAGCGGTTTGTTTGAGACAAGGCGACGAGTCTCTGGAGACACCAATTGTGCATTTGTGCCATTTGGGACCGCAAGACGATTAACAACGGGAGGGCGGATCACAATATTGACCTCGCCAGGGCCATGGTACATGGATAGCAGCTTCGTGACAGCGGGCGTTGGAGCTTCTGGGGAGGATGATGGACGCTTAGCGACCCTTTTTCGTTTGGGAGTCGAGGGTTCAACATCTTTGCTTCCAACAGTAGGCTTGTCTTCGTCTTTGGTGGTGCTTTTCCGTTTCTTGCCACCCTTCACGGATTTCGTTGGAGCTACCGCGGGAAGCGTTGAATCTTGAACGGTAGCAGTACGCAAACGGGAGGACCTTCTGGTAGACATAATTGGATGTACTGGAAAAGGTCTGGAAAGAATACTGAATCCTGTGCTTCGGTCAAAAAGCAATTGCAAAGGCAGCAGTAGCCTGCGAACCAGAAGGCGTGAGGAAGCCGTTGAAAGGTATGACAGTAGTACAGTAGATCTGAACAGGAGATATCTATTCGTAGGGACAAGTATGTGTACGTTGTTGGAAACAAACCGACTACAGACTTGGATAATGAGCAAGAATCAAATGCAAAAAGATCATTCGTAAGCGTTCCTATTCCATGCTGGAGAGGAGTAGGGGGTTCGACCGAGCTTACACCAAGAGTGACAGCATCACGTGCGGCTGTAGCCCCTGTCATCTCGAGTCGATTGATAGGAGATTACTCCCAGCTCCGTCTGCGCTAGGGCGCGATATTTCCGAAAGAACTGTCAATAATAATTTTCCAATGCTCGTATGAGTTCCAAGTCTGCGAAATCTCCCCCTTGATATTTCTACCAACACGAAAGCAACGTATTGTCGGGTAAGTCGAGGCCTCGAAAAGTTGCAACTTACAACGGTCCGCATCTCGCTAACGGTGTTATTCGTAATTCTAGTCCACTAGGCCCGGTACTACGACCCTGTCTTCTCGACCCATCGCCATCGTCGCGCAGCAGACCTCAACTTCAACCACCACCTCAATCTTAGCGGCCAGAGCTTGCCATCCAGCCCGCATACCTTCTCAGTGCTACAATCGACCTCAAGTCTTATCTGGACGCCGCAATTCGAGAGCATACCTTAATTTGGTGGTGCAGAGGATTCGGGGGGTTCGCCCGTCATGTTACTCCCTAAAGGAACGACATGGAAGTCGGCCAAAGCACAGCTTCCGCCAACGAGGGCGATATGGGTTTTCATAACAAGAACACGGTTCTTACTCTGTGTGGCCTTCATTGGGATAGTTCTATTGTTTTGGAGAGGAGTTAGCACATCGGCGTCAGAAATGCAAAGGTTGGAGACTTTCCCCTGAACGAGCTCGACACTTTCATCAACCTTTTCAGGTCATTGCTAACGAGCGAACCAGATTTTACTGCTGGGGGCCCTCGAAACCTCCGATGCAGATGTCGACGAACGAAGCCGTCGAGTGGAATGCGCATATGCAGACTCCTGTGATATTTAACCACCACGAACCTCTGGTGGTAAACGAATCGACGATAACACGAGTCGACCTCAACGCAATCGAGTCAACAAGGAACGCAGCGACGAATGAAGAACGGGTTCTTATTTTGACGCCGCTTCGTGATGCCGCCCCTTTCCTTCCACAATATTTCGATCTGCTCTCAGCGTTAACCTACCCTCATCATCTGATAGACCTTGGCTTTCTGGTGGGCGATTCATCTGACGACACGCTCGCAGTACTTGCCTTGGAGCTGAAACGTATTCAGAAGTCTGGTGACAGCTTGATTAAGCCTTTCAACAGCGTAATCATAGTCGAAAAGGACTTTGGGGCCAGCACATCTCAAACGGTTGAAGAGAGACACGGTTTCGCTGCCCAGGCTCCACGGCGCAAGATTATGGCCAGAGCGAGGAACTATCTGCTTAGTGCAGCGTTAAAACCAGAACACTCATGGGTGTACTGGAGGGACAGCGATATCAAAGACAGCCCGGCCAAAATAATCGAGGACTTCACAGCACACAATCGTGATATTATCGTTCCAAGTAAGAACATCTGGGGTTCCCAAATCTACAACGAAGCTGACTTTGTGTGTTAGATGTCTGGTTCCATCGCTACAAGGACGGCAAAGATATCGAAGGCAGATGTGGGTCAAGCTAAAAGTTATACTGATACATGCTAATATCTCGCAGTCGATTACAATTCTTGGGTAGACTCGGACAAAGCGCGTAAATTGGCTTCTACGCTTGATAAAGATACAATTATTGTGGAAGGTAGATCAATCTTGTTGCATCCGGTAGAAACTATGGCTAACGGACTTTGTAGGTTACAAAGAATTTGTAACCGGACGTACTTATATGGCTAAAATGGGTGACTGGCGGCGCAATAAGGATGAAGAATTGGAATTAGATGGTATTGGGGGTGTAAATATAATTGTAAAAGCTGATGTACATCGGTCGGGTAAGTCTGGAGAGCTGGTCGGTTTGGAGTTTTGGTCGCTAATTTAGGATTCAGGTATTAACTTCCCCGCATACGCATTTGAAAATCAAGCCGAGACCGAAGGTTTCGCGAAAATGGCCAAGAGAGCAGGTTACGAGGTCATTGGATTACCAAACTATGTTGTCTGGCACGTAGATACGGAAGAGAAGCCGGGTAATGCCTAGGCCAGGGGACTCAGATATTGTACGAAGCACACATTTCAATTTTTGTCGATCATCTTCCCAGGCATACCAGGCATATATGGAGTTCAGTGAGAAAGAGAGGTTCTGTCTTTTGGAGCCTTGCGAAAATTCGATGAAAGAGAGGACCAAGCCCCACTCACCCAATGTTTTCTTTGCTGGGGTTCCAATTGTGTTGCTGCTACTAAAGCTGGAGTTTCGACGGGGATAATTGGGTCTACAAAGCCTCGAGGGGACTCAGGATCTGACATGTTGGGCATGTGAATGGCTTCTTTCCGTTTAATAGAATTGAAACCTGTTTGTTTGGAGGGGAGGGAACTGGACTATGCACCTGTGCATCAAGACGAGGGAAAGTGGCAATGGAATTATCCATGCTGCTCTGTATGGATACGGACGAGGGAACTAATAGCGGTGGTTAAATCTCTTTTATTGATGGCCAGGACCCGGCACATGGCAACAGGGGTCGATAGTACGAAATTCGTCTTTTACTCAAAAGACAAACTTCTTTCCAGGCTAGTGACTTAACTAGGCCGATTTCCTGTATATAGTTTGGGTTTCGGCAAGAATTACTACCTATATGCATACATTAAGTTATTTTGGACTGTTACTATGATCTGACCTTGCTCAGCTTCTCCTTGGGAAGATGCCTGGGCCCTGGGCCAAGTATTTATATTGAATGAGTCTTGACGTGGGACATCAAATACTGTCGATTTGATCAACTAACTGTCAAAGCAGCGCTAACTGTACTATTTGGCATTGTGTATCTTCCAGGGAACTTTTCACAAAATTGTCTTCGTGCTTCAGATATCAGTCTTTTGATGATTTCAATGTAATCACAACCAGGTGGTTCCACATAAATTGAAGCACATACACTGGAGTGCTTGAAAAGTGGATGAATCCTCGTTATACAGTACAGTCTTCCTCCCCTTCAACCCTCTAATGCATTCCGGCCCGCCCCTTTATACAAATCTCGCCCTCAACCTAGCCATTCATTCGTCCGTCATATTGATTTACTTCTTCTTGGTGATAGTCATAGACTCCAAATCCAGACGCTCTCTTGCCTCTGCTTCGATCTCGGCGATAATGGGCGAGAGATATGCAATATCCTATTGTCAAGCTTGTTAGTTTCGCCCACTTCACGCCTTGTTCCACATTCGCGGGGCTCATATTCGTACCTCTTCTGGCTTTGTCTGCTGGGCTTTTGGGAGAAGTTGATGTGCGAGCGATGCTTGGAATGCCCGACGAAGGCGGAAAACACGGTCGTATGCTTCCTGCTGCGGGAGACGCTTGAGTGCTAGGAGCACCTCTTCGGATTCCTCGGGGATCAGATCATCGGCTCTGTTTCCACACATTAGCCCTTATCTCATCATGTTGCCCGGCGCTTTCAATGGACTGTCATCCGCTGCCGCTCGAAATCCTAGGTAGAGTCGTACCTGAGTCCTAAAGCTCTGTATCCCGCAGCGTTGCAGTACCAGTTGGATATTGGCTTCATGATGCGCATGAGCCATGGTCGCTTGGAAATGGCGTTTGCCAATGAGGGAGCCGACATCTTGGTGGTGGGTGTGGTGGGCGGTTTGGGGCGACGATGAGGTTCGTTCGGAGTTTGAATGTCAGTTGTGCTTGACTGAGGTTTTTGGCCTAGTCAGCGGTCGTAGGTTGGTGTAGCGAATCAGAGGTGGAGGATTAGTGGCTTAGGGCGGCGCGTGGTATCGTGGGAGCTTTTCTAGGCGGTGTCTAGTTTTGCCTTAGCTCTTGAACAGCTATAATCTAGCAATTAGGTGCTTTAACCTAATTAATTCCCTTTTATCACCCCCTCAATATCATTTCAGTTTATCTTCGTGCAAATCTCAGCTGTAAGAGTGTCTCCTGCCGCTCTTTCTACCTCAATCGTATGCAGCAAGCTGGCCCAAGCTCCTGACGTATAATCATCGGTCGGACTTTGCTTTTGTCACCGCACGTTGGAGCCCCCACTCCAAGAGGTGTCACTTACAACTTGGAAGCCATAGAAGTTGTCACTTCACATAACACAATCTGCCATACACCAAACCAGAAACCAGGTTGAGATACTTTAGGTAAGATCTTTTGGAATTGCTACACTATGCATAATCCATGTTGAAGAAGGGCCTCTTTGTTCTCACAAGACCCCTGAAGCTTCCTCGTCAACAATTTGAGGTACAACTTGTTGACGGGCTGCCCACTTAGGAAAACTGCAAACTTCGGCATACAATATTAACGCCCGGAATCATCCACCATCCTCAACATATTCATTCAAGCTTCGCTTTTGCGCCCGTTATTCACGCCTTCCGTGTGTCCCTTAACATACTTGTTCCTCTCCCGTCGGGAATCGTCAATGGCCTGCTACAACCGTTAGTTGCTGTGTCTGGCGTGCTGCGTGGGAATCTTCCCCGCTCACCAAGACACGAGATTGTGAAGGAGAAACCAACGGAAGGAGGTGATAGAATAAGCAAGAAAATAGATACTGCTGCTTTGCTTCATTGCCAGAGCAAGCCGCGCTTTTCCTCGGCTCCAGGTTCGGTTCTGAGAGGAGAGCTCACGACTTACTATTTACGCCGAAATCCCATCTCACGATTACTCCAGAATGTCGCATGAACGCAGCACGCCGTCTTCGCCGGGGTCTCGGGACTTCGCTACCTCTTCTACTTCCTCTTCTCCCGAATCTGCAACGTCGAAGCTTGCGAGCTCTGCCGCCGCGGGGTTTGGAGGAGAAAATGGTCCGATTACGGTGTTGGAAAGATTTTCAATGGGAAGAGGGGATTCGACCTTTCATGCTTTAGCTGGTGCAGCTGGGGGCTTCACATCTGGTGTGGTCACTTGTCCCTTGGATGTTATTAAGACGAAATTACAAGCGCAGGGTGGGTTTAGGGCCGCACAGAGCAGTTCTGCTCCCCCTTTGGCATCGGCTCGATATAGTGGCATGTTGGGTACTGCGAGGGTCATCTGGCGGGAAGAGGGTTTAAGGGGGATGTACAGAGGACTGGGACCGATTATATTAGGATATTTGCCCACATGGGCGGTGTGGTTTACGGTGTATGGAAAGTCAAAGGAATTTTTTGGCGAATACAATGGTAAGTATCATTTGGATATGTGAGATGTGGGTTGCTGATGGTCGCGCTAGCAAACGTGAACATAGTCAATTTCTGGTCGTCCATAGTAGCTGGGGCTTCATCGACGATGGTTACCAATCCCATATGGGTAATCAAAACCAGACTAATGGCCCAGGTCAGTAGGAAGTCGACATCAATAGAAGCCCGACCACCGTGGCATTATAAATCGACTCTTGATGCCGCGAAAAAAATGTATAGGACTGAAGGCATGTTGTCGTTTTATTCGGGGCTTACTCCAGCGCTGCTTGGTCTAACACACGTCGCTATACAATTTCCAGCATATGAGTATCTGAAAACAAAGTTTACGGGTCAGGGAATGGGCCAGTCTACGGCGGGAGACATGGAACATCACTGGGTGGGTATACTATCCGCTAGCGTGCTCAGCAAAGTCATGGCCAGCTCAGCAACATACCCTCACGAAGTAATTCGTACACGATTACAGACACAACAAAGATCTTTGCCATCATCATCAAAAGAATACTCAGCTTTTCGAGGCGGGCTAGAAGGCGGGGACTTTAAACCTGGATCAATACCTGCCAAGATAGCTGCCACGATACCAAGATACAGGGGAATTGTAACGACATTCCAGACCATATTAAAAGAAGAAGGATGGAGAGCGTTCTACGCCGGTATGGGGACCAACATGATGAGAGCGGTGCCGGCAGCAACAACCACAATGCTTACATATGAGTTTGTGATGAAACATGTTTTAGTTGCCAAATCGGAAGGTTTACGGAAAATTGAAGGGGTCTCGGCAGGTATCTGAGTGCAGTACATCCGATAACAGTAACACGAGAGGACATTGTATAGATCTCTGGAAATTTGGGCCAGCTTCGCAAGAGTTAATCTTCATTTTCTTTTTGGCTTCTGAGTGGTGGCAGGATTCTGCAAATCTTATTTGTTTGATAAACAGGCGTACAGGGCGAGGCAGCTGTTTCGATGCATATGAGGTTGGTATTTTCCAAGTTGGAATTTTGGGGCGGTAGCGACATGCGAGACTTTTTGCTCAATCATGATACCTGGGGTTTAAGCTGATTCGCTTTGAAATTGGCGGAAGGTTGTATGTTTATGGATTGGGGGATATGCCCAGATTGAGTTTTGGGAACTGCTATGGAAACTCATAGCGTTTGTACATATTTGGATTTACAAAGACATATACATATCGTACATATGACTCAAAAGTTCTGGCGTCACTTTTTCATAGGGTTCTTCCGCGAAAGCCCACTTCTGGTCTACTCATCTCATACACAATTGGTGAAGGCTTGTCCCCGAATCGCCGTATATTACGCATACGAACGGTTCCATAACTCCTATTCGCATTCGTCAATTTCATACTCCAAGCACTTTTAACTTCTCTTCCCAACCCTCGCCTCTCTAACTCTTCTCTCCGCTTCTGTTTCCCCTCCCTCTGGGCCATCTTTCTTATTCATATTCTCCTTCGCCAGCCCGACTATCTGTCCCACAGTTCCTTGCGATTCGGGTGGTTCTAATTTTCCATGACGACGAAGGGATTCGTTGTGCCAATCTACATAGCATCTAGTATCAGTCATCATGCCAAAGATGTAGGCGCCCAAGCATCTTTTCCAACCTGCCCTGCCCTAAAGAAGACTGAACGGAGGAAAGGACTGGGAATGGCCTAGTGGAGTAGACGTACTTATTTGACCACCGTCAGCCTCTCGATGCCTCTGCGCGTTTCTTTTGGCAGCTTGAATTGACGTCCTTGCGTAAACAAAGAGTAAAATAGCCATAGTAAAGGCTGCAATTGGTGCCGTGACTTTCTATGGGACATTTAGCTTTGCTGTCTCTATATCTGAGATGATACTGCACGCCCAAACAAAAAAAGCTGCGACGAACAGTGCCTTTTTGTTAAAGTAAAACAATATACATACACGTCCGGTAAGATTGAACTTCGAATTAGGCTGTGCCATTTTGTATTATAGTTGTTACATGATTATGTAGCAAATACAATTGAGAGGGGCAGTCATGAAGCTCAATCAGAGCGACAAGGATGTCGACAGAGACACGAGAATATGCAGGGATTAAAGTTCCTCGAAATGCCGATGTCATCGCATGGGAAACTTTTGTTGCGGATCCTCCTCAACCAATTTCATAACGCCCATAACGGTCCATTTCTTTCCTCTTGAGACTAAAACTCTCGATCATGATACGGTAACATAGTTGGCATGCGCAAGGCAGAATAGGAATAGCAGAATGCAGCCGATAGCGAGGGCCTTCACTCGAACGACTCTTGCGCCATGGACCTGTACACGATGTACGCTTCAATCGCAGACGAAAAAAAGCATTAGAGGATATGTCACAGGCGGGAGATATGCGGCAAAGGCGCGAGGGAAGCCAAAGAAGAGAGGAAGGGTAGTTTTGGCTGCCACGACAGGGACGTTGGGTCTCACTGCACTTGCCTTTCAAGACGAAACCAAGCATGCCTATAGAGCTGTACAGAGAACGGGGAGAGTTGCTGGGACACTGGCACTTTGTATTAATGAGTAAGTGCGTCCATAACTCAGGATACATGGAGATTGGAGGAGGCAACCAGGTCTAACAAACTTGTAGTTACCGAGTCACCTTGAATAAGAACGAGCAATTGGGAGACGAGCATGAGGAAGAGCAGAACCAGAGCTTGAAGGCTTGTCATCAAAGATGCGCAGATAGGACGCTGAAGGTACTAGAGAAGAATGGCAGTATTTTTATTAAGCTTGGGCAACATCTTGTGAGCAGCATAATCTTTCACTAGCATGGAGCAATACTGATAATCCGTAGAGCGCGATGGGCTATCTTTTGCCTTTAGAATGGACCACTACATTTATACCACTTCAAGACAAATGCCCCGTCTCTTCCATCGAATCGATCAGAGAAATGTTCGAAAAGGATACGGGCCAACCGCTTTCAGAGTATTTCTCCGAATTTTCGCCACTACCAATAGGTGCTGCATCTTTGGCTCAAGTGCACTTGGCGACTATCAAGGAAACCGGACAGCGGGTCGCCGTAAAGGTTCAGCATCCAGCACTTGCAGAGTGGGCAGACTTAGATCTGGGTCTTACGAAATTTACATTTTCTACTCTCAAGAGATTCTTCCCTGAATATGACCTGGAGTGGTTATCAAAAGAGATGGAATACTCGCTTCCTCAAGAACTGGACTTTGTCCGCGAGGGGGAGAACGCACTACGAGCCAAGGAGTACTTCTCGCACATCCCCGAGTTACCCCTTGTCATTCCAAATGTACTGTGGTCCAAAAAACGAATTTTGGTTATGGAAAACGTATCCGGACATCGCCCCGACGACCTTGAATTTCTGGACTCCAACAACATTGACCGCGATGATGTTTCTGCTGCCCTTTCGAGGATTTTCAACGAGATGATCTTCGGTACAAATGCACCCCTCCACTGCGACCCTCATGGTGGTAACATAGCAATCCGAAAGAACAACAACCGAAGGGGAGCAAACTTTGACGTCGTCTTGTATGATCACGGGCTTTACCGAGATATTCCTCAAGACCTGAGAAGAAGTTACGCAAAGCTTTGGCTTGCTGTCATAGATTCCGATGAGACGAGAATGAGGAAATATGCCAAAGAAGTAGCTGGAATCACCGATGAGCAGTTCCCATTGTTTGCTTCAGCGATCACGGGTAGAGATTATACGGTCGTCAAGAGTAGTATCGCCACAGCAAAAAGCGATGCCGAGAAGAAGAACATCAACGACGCACTCGGTGAAGGGATGCTACAACAGCTTGTCCAGATGCTTGGGCAAGTTCCTCGAATCATTCTTCTCATTCTCAAAACCAATGATCTTACTCGGAGTTTGGATGAGAATCTACACACTCGCCTTGGACCGGTCAGGACGTTCTTAATCCTAGCAAGATATTGCTCGAGGACGGTTTACGAAGAACAGGTGGAGGATTTGAAGAAAAGAGGTAGTCTTTGGAGACCTACAAGCATTTTGGGGCTCCTAGGAGCCTGGTTAGGTTACTTTAGAGTGGGGATGAAGCTTGAGGCTTTCGAGACTTGGTTGAAGGTTCAAAGAGTGTTGGGGATGGTTTGAGGTTAACGACTAGTCGATTAATGGTATTGGTTGGTAATCTTACCTGAAAGAAGCACAGACGACGATTAAAGTAAGGGGCTTTTGTATATGCGTTTAGCGGTTCGAGTGTTTATAGAATAGAGGTGGGTACGAAGAGTGTATATACTCATAGAATACCGGTAACAGATTATTGTTCTTTTTATTTCCCAACACTCGAGAAGTCAAAGATATGTTTGTAGTCCCAACCATGGAGTCTATAGTGTTTCATGAATCTCGTCAGTGAGTGGTAAGCTCCACGTTGTTAACGATGTTTGCATACTGAATCCGCAAGGAAAAGGATCAGACCTGGTCACAGTTTTCGGAAAGTAACGATTTGATGCGTCTCAACAGAGAGCACTAGAGTGAAATCTAGCACGTTATGCCTATTCTAGAGCAATGCACGTTCGTAGCTTGGAGAGTAAGAGGTTTACAGTAGACTCTTTCCTTTTCGCCTCCTCCTCCCTTTTAAGCGAGACATGTTTGACTCTTCTCCATATCGTCTCCTTTCGCTGACTTTCCAAGACGTTCGAAGACGTTCGAACTAAAGAATCATCGTGAGTTTGAATATGTATGAATTGTAGTTACCGAGGTGGTCATATCGTAGAGCCCATTTTTGCCTCCGAAAAGTGTCTCCTATGTAAGCGTGTTAACAATATATATTGAGAGAATAGACTCCCGTCACATAGAACCGAAGAATAAGGAGCACTGGGCAGACGCTCCTCTTCATCTTGATTTCGGCGATGCACCGACACTAGATCTCAAATGGGATTTGATAATCAGGAACGTGATGCTGGCAGTTTGGGGTAGAAGTGATGTTTGCGTGGATCGTAAACCTTCTGCCTAGAGCCCAACTCCTGAAGCATCCTCCTGGAGCATCCTTGTGACCTGCTCGAAAGGGATACTACATTCGGTCTTAGGAGCGTGTTAGTTTTTGCTGTCTTATCTTGGTGGTCACAACGTAGGGTTGCTAGAACTGAGGGAGCCCGCGTTCTATTTCATCAATCTAACTATATATTAACTAATAACTATCGAGCAGTCTACCCAAGATTGCTTCAGGGGCACGTGTTTGTACTGGAACATTAGCGATGAGTCATGTCTAAGGTTGCAACCGACCATAAATCAAAATCCTCCCAGAGCTTACTCGAATCTTCATCTTGATGGCAACCAAAGATTCTAAGATGTCTCGTCGTCCAGGCTTTGAACTAAAGACTCCCAAAGGCACTCGCGACTGGGTTGGGTCAGACCTGGCTTGGCGTGAAGATATCTTGTATGTAACTTAACCACCGGTCTTAGGTTCTCTTCACTCACCTACAAAAGCCAGACGATCAGCAGTGTGTTCAAACGCCACGGAGGCACTCCCCTAGACACACCCGTTTTTGAGCTCAAGGAAGTTCTTGCAGAAAAGTATGGCGAAGATGCGCATCTGGTGTATGACCTGGCCGACCAAGGTGGCGAAATCTGCTCTTTGCGATTCGACCTGACGGTTCCGTTTGCTCGCTGGCTGGCCATGAAAAAAATCACACATGTGAAGCGCTACCAGATCGCAAAGGTCTATCGGCGAGACCAACCAGCGATATCACGGGGTAGACTTCGCGAATTCCACCAATGCGATTTCGACATTGCCGGCCTTTATGACCCTATGATTGCTGACGCTGAGATTCTGAGTATCATCGCTGAGGTCTTTGAGGCCCTCGATTTGAAGATTACAATAAAGATCAATCACAGACAGATTCTGGATGGCCTGTTCGCAGTTGCGGGTGTTCCGGACGAAAAGATGCGCTCAATTAGCTCAGCATTAGACAAGATGGACAAGATGTCGTGGAGCGAAGTTAAGAGAGAAATGGTTCAGGAGAAAGGCCTCTTAGAAGAGGTTGCGGATCGAATTGGCGACTATGTTCGACGCAGCGGTGATATTTACGAGGTGCTACAGTTTCTCGAGTCGAATCCAGGATTTTCCGCAAATGAGAATATGAAAGCGGGACTTCACGACATGCGCCTTCTTGTCTCCTATTTGGAGGCACTAGATGTTGTTAACAAGGTTTCTTTCGACCTTTCGCTCGCTCGAGGTCTCGACTACTACTCTGGTTTGATATTTGAGATTATTACCAAACCGCCTAGCGGTAATGTTGCCGTGGTTTCTGGTGAAGGAATTCAAAGTTCAGAACAGCGCAAGCCTGAGCCAAGTCAGGTTGGTAGCATTGCTGCTGGTGGTCGGTATGACAGTCTGGTGGGCATGTACGGCAAGCGCCCTATCCCGTGTGTCGGCGTCTCGTTTGGTGTGGACCGCATCTGCACCGTTCTTGAAGAAAGACGCGAGAAAGCGCAGAAACCGAAGATTGATGTGTATATCATGGCGTTTAGTGGCAAAGATTCCAACGGATTTCTTTTGGAACGCATGATGGTAGCTCGCCAACTATGGGATGCGGGTATCCGGGCCGAGTTTGCAGCTAAAGTGAAGCCCAATCTGCCTCAGCAGTTCAAGGCGGCGAAGGACTTGCCCCTCGCCGTCATCTTTGGCCAGGACGAACTATCTGCCGGGCAAGTCAGGTTAAAAGTTCTGCTGCCAGATAATGATGAAAATGACACCAAAGATCGAGGCCAACTTGTCTCTAGAGAGGACCTGGTTGAAGAAGTAAAGAAGCTACTAAAGATTACTATTTCCAATTAAACAATACGCTTACCAAGGCCACTCGCCTCTTGATTGACGGACACTGCCCGTGACTCAACTGTTGAAGCAGCCGGTTAAATTAGCTGTAGCTAGGTCATATTATCATGGAGTCATGTTTATGGTAATGGATTTCTGACGAGACTTCGAGACTTGCGAATTTTGACAGGATTCAAAGATTCAAAATTTCGGCATTATAAACGCTAACAGAGACACCATCATCACATACGACCATAGACTGAGGAGAACTAGGCATCCCGTCCGCTCTGCCAAATATAAGCCTCAGATCGGTAGATTAGTAGTTGGGTGGGTGACCACCAGCGAATACCTACTGTTGTATGTTTTTGATTTTTTTTGGAGATCTCTTTTCGTGTTCTTGAGGTCTGGTTACAATCACATGCCTGGCTGTGAGTTGATGAAAACTTTGCAAGAGGAACAAACGAAGCGAGTAATTTTACATCTAGACTTTGGCATTAAGCAAGCATCACTAAAGTTGTAACCGTGGAAGATGTTCTGAATTTTGGTGATATGGATATTGTAAATAGGCTCGCTTAAGGTTTCCCAGCATCTGTTGGGGGGCTCACCTCGCTTAGGTAGCTCCCTACTTCAACTACACCTCACGAGAAGACTTTCTGTGTTCCAGAATTTGATTAGTACGGGGTATAATCCGCGCGATATCTTTCGACAAACCTCAAATCTGCGGTACTTTCGTCTGGAGACTTTGGTGTACTTTTGGCTGGATTTGTGCAGTCCTACCACCGTGCGTGGAAGTCGGCCCAGTTGCGGGAGCAACGTTCAATCTTGGAATTGGAATACCAAGAGTCAACTATAGACCACGAGCACAAGTACGAAGTATTTCGGTATCTCAATTTTGTCACGATGGGAAGGGACTTTCAAGAAATGATGCGGCTTGTCTCGTGGGGGAAGTGGGGCTGAGTATTTGGGCAAACTGCTTACCATTCAGCCTCACGCCTTATCAGGAAACAGGAAAGTCAACAAGGACACAAAGTCTTCCTTGAACTTATGCGCCAAATTACTTGTGCTTGGAATTGGCGTTCTCTCGTTGCACGATGGATATGCAAACTGGATATATCGCGACCACCTCTTCTCCTGATAGTCCCCAGTTACAGCTGTATCACGAGCTCGACAATCAGGCTTTAGAGATACGGATCTTGACAATTTCAGACATTTCGACCAACAACAATATCATTTGCGAGTTGAAAACATATTCCTGCACAAATGGCTACCCAGAATTACAGCACTTTCGTAATGCTGAGGCCACCCATACAATGACACCTGTATCACGGTCAACAACGTCCCCTACCTGATAAGATGCCTCGATGCTGCACGTCGATTCTAGCCTTCCTTTGTATTTTGGGGTGGCAGAAAAAGATTCAATGCGAGGCCTGAGCTTGATTTTTGACAGCAGACACCATGATGTGGCTTCGTGAGCATCCTAAGTATTGGATGGCCTCATGGTCCTACTCATGTGTGACTGGCCATTTCTCTCACTGTTACAGTAGCGATGCCTGAACCTTTCCGCTGCCCAACGAGGGGGGCTGCCGCGTCAAGCAGTCCGCCCATTTAAAATGGGCAAATCCTGGAAACAATTTTTACAATCTCTAATCAATCTTAAGACAAGATATCGCTGCTTAGAAACGGTCCACTGTGATATTCGGACTATAATTATCCGCGACGCACGAGCAGCAGCTATGGACACAAGTCCGCTCTGCGACTTCTGCTGCAAACTTAACTTCCACAGCCTCGTGAGACGCGCGCGAAATCCCGAGGGGCCAGGAAACAATTATCAAGATCAATACGATCGAGACGATCAGAAAGTTTACGGCGAGTCAGCTGCATCATTCTCGTATGTCAAGGATATTTACACGAGAAGATCACGCTGTAAGCTTTGCAATATCGTATCGAAACGCTTGGAGGCATTTCATGCAGCGGACGAGGACGAGTGTTTTGTCTCAAGTGAAACTTTCTGTGGGAAGTCGCTTGAAGTCAACCCAACACGATACACACAACGGATGTCCTTTACACTTGGCCGCAAATCTTCGGAACATGAAGGGGTTATTAAGGGCAGGCATAAGCTTCTCTATGACTGTCAAGATCTGCTACAACTACAGGCTTGTTGCAAGTCTGTTCCTACAGTTGCAGACGTGGCTGGGACTCCACCCTTTCGACAAGTTGACGATTCGCGTTTCAGAGGTTCTAAGTTTGCCGGTCAGACACAAGACGAGAGGCAAGACGTGTTTCTTTGGGCAGCTCATCTCGAGCTTAAGGACATTCAAGAAGGATGTCTGTCGCAGGACGACTGTGTTCTCATTGCTACCCACTATAACACGTCGGACGACCCGAGATTCTCAGGTCGAATCATCGGTCATGGACCTCTCGACCTAAACCTTGTCAAATTCTGGCTTTCGACCTGCGAAACATCTCATACTATATGTGAGAAATTGCCCAGGGTGGATAATAGTATGCCTGATTTGAACTGCCTCCTCGTTATCGACGTTGTTCAGAAATGTGTCGTTGAGGCACCTTCAAAATGTCGTTATGTAGCGCTGAGCTATTGTTGGGGGACTGTGCAAGTACTAAAACATCAGCAATGAAACAAAAGAGAGATGAGGAGCCCGGGATACCTCAAATCAAGCAACGTTCCAGCCACCATTTGGGATGCAATCGTTCTAGTGAGAGATCTTGGGGAGAAATTCCTCTGGGTAGATTCTTTGTGCATCGTCCAGGACGATTTCACTTCCAAACAGAAACAGATCGACCAAATGGGGAGCATATACTCAACTGCAGTCTTCACAATAGTAGCGGCTGCAGGTGATAATGCACACACTGGGCTCCCAGGTGTTGGATCTAGAGCACGTGAGGTAAATCAAGAGGTTGTCAAACTCCCAGATCTGAATCTTCTGACAGTAATTGACGACGGAATATATCGCGGTATTCAGAAATCTTCATGGACTCAACGGGCGTGGACACTACAAGAAAGGGTGCTGTCCCGACGAAAGTTAATTTTTCAGAGAAACAAGTGTACTGGCAATGTCAATGTGCTACTTGGTTGGAGGAGACCGTACTGGAAAACAGCATTGCCGTGGAGTTTATGCATCGCCCTGGGAATGGGAGGAAAGACGAGATGGCTATCGCGCAGAAGGATCATGGATACTTTCGGACATATGAGGCCCTCGTGGACGATTATTATCAAAGGCAACTCACCTTTAAGTCAGATGCACTCAATGCATTCAGTGGAATCACGAGTGCTTTGAGCTTGATGCAGAGTAGCGAACGTTTCTTCTAGGGGTTGCCTACCTCACGGTTTAATTGGGCTCTGGGTTGGCAGGCCTTCGGTAAATCACACAGAAATCGGGCGTACTCCAAGGTAATGGGATCCAACGCCTCGAGCATAGAAATCGCAATTCCAAGCTGGAGCTGGATTGGTTGGAGCCCATCTGATAAAACCCACACATCGTCCGAATTTTGTCTCACATGGCTAGACCCGGGGGACTGGAATGCCTTTGTCGACCCCGAAATCTATTTCTACAGAGAAGGGGTGGATGGAAGCTTAGCATCCATTAGCGATCCATGTCAGTCGCTTGTCCCCCGGAAACAAGTTACTGGGCCACTGGAGCCAATTGTACGATTGGCGTTTGAATGGTCTACGCAACGAGTGGAAGGGGTCCCCTTCGAAGATCAATGACTCCATTAACCACGTACTAACGGCAAATACCTCTCCTTTTGTGGACTCCGGCCACCTTCAATTTTGGTCCAGCAGGGCCGCCTTTTGGATCTATCGAACCACTAGAGGCGAACAATACTATGATCGTGAACAGTACAGTGGCCTTCCCAAGTCTAGGAAAGAGTTCCATCCGGATGAGCCTATTAGGCTGCACCTGGATTCAGGCGATGATCTTCAATGGACAAAGCGCCCGGGAGCCATCAAGAGCTGTGGTCGAAAACTGCCAGAACCTAAACCCAGATTTGGCGGAGTGAGGACAGCATTTACGGATTTCTACGAACATGTCCCACTTATGCAAAGAGTCATATATCCTATGGCGAGCGTCATCGTTGGTGACGCCAACTACGGGGTAGAAATCGATTCAAAACGACATCCCGAGATTCCCACCAAGAAGCGTCAGGCAAACCCACTTGCTGAGACGACGATCACTTATGATGGGCACGCCCATATAACAGGAGATCTAAGCAAGCTTCTTGGAACAGAGCTCCCTGAGGAATATGGGCCATTTTGCCCGACGGAGGATTTGTTCGTCGATCCTAGGGAGGGCGATAGCGAGGCTACTGAAGTGGATTTGGTGGTCATTGGCAGGTCGATTGCGGAGCCGAGCAGATACCTTAAAGTCTTAGTAGTAAGATGGGAGAATAGAACAGCGTATAGATTAGGTTGTGGATTGGTTGGTGAGAAGGATTGGGCTAGACTTGATAATAGAGAGTGGAATTTAATTAGGCTAGGATAGTGACTCTTTTCTGTTTAGACTAGGGTCAGGGGTTTAGATTACTATTTTCTATTGCTTACAGCTACATATTTAATGCTTCCCTTTGTTCCATTCCCGTCCGAAGCACTTTCTTATAGGAGAATTTATTCGGCGATACCAAGTGATTTTTTGGCACGCCTTACTCGTTAGAGAGAATTGGCGGAAATAAATCCTGGCGGCCACAATTATGGCATATCATAAACATAATTTATTGGGACAGCGTGTCCAAATTCCTAAGGGAGCACACCTATTTACTCCCAATTCTCCATAAGTCCACGTACTAGAAAAGACCCCGAAACTAGATAACTTAACAGCTCAATCAAACCTGATAATTGGCTATACACATGGCATCTTCAACCAATTCCGACTTCAACCCATTCGCATGGATGATATGCCCGCCCAAGTTGGAAGCTGAGGTATACACTTACATGTATGTTTGCAAGTATAACGGCAAAATATTCAACATTTTGTTGTCTCCCAACCCTCCCCTCGGCTACGATACTATGAACTCTATCGAAATTCAATACCTTCAAAGACTGGAGGAAGTTGACTCCTGCGAAGGTGATGACGAGGAAGATGTTGAGAGGATGATGGACGAATCGGACAGAGTGTCAGCAGAGGTTGAAATCGCTGTTCTCAAGGCATCTCAATCATTAATGCAAGCTCTTGCTCCAGAGACACAAGACGAGACTCAGATTAAGCCGCTGCGTTCGTGGATGTACCCCGAAATCATCGACTTGCAAATCGTCACCAAAGACGGGAAACTTGTGGCCGTCAAACGGGATGATGCACCAACCCTCGATTTTCACCCTCCCATCACAGACCCTCACATAATCGGTATCAGTGTCCCTCATCATCAAGTCTCCGAAATTCAAGTTCTTGCCGAGCTATTTCCATACGTTTACAAAGTTCTCGTCAATGGCCAGATTATGTGTGCGAAAGTGACTCGAAACGCCGTACATGATTCGATGTCTGATGAAGTCAAGAAGCTCTCTCAGATTCAAACAACAAATTTTGGTGCATTTGTCAGGGTCCCACAACTTCAGGCACTCATCGTATCGCACACTGGCATTGTAGGATTTCTAATCGACTACATTGCATCACTTGGCTACCACCTCGAAGATGCTTTGCGCTGTGCGAAAGCCACAAGCGGCACCTTGGTCAAAGAAGGAAATGGACCGCCGCTACCAGAAATCACCATTAGCAAGGCACAAAAAGAGAAATGGTCAGGCCAAATCGAAGAGACGTTGAGAGCTCTGCACGCTCGGAACATCATTTGGGGTGATGCAAAGATGGCGAATATTCTCATTGACGAGGTCACTGATGATGCTTGGGTCGTTGATTTTGGAGGGGGAAATACAGAAGGTTGGATTGATCCTGAGCTGCATGGCTCGGTGGCAGGGGATATACAGGCGCTTGAGCGGATCAAGAAGGAGTTGGCTGACGATTAGATCTCCTTTCTGGTAAAGACAACAGCACTCTTCCACGAAGAAGACGGACTAATGTTGAGCAATAGAGATCCAACAACCCAGTGATCTCTGTTCAATCACATACGCGCCTTCAAAATTCATGATCGTTCTGTGGGTGATTGGTCTTGTGCTCATGTTCAAAAATCAACAGAACTCTTGGCAGTGACAGCTGAGCGATCAGTAGGGATTGCTGAGACGCCATCGCTAGATAGAAATCCTATCTTGAGTTATAGATCATAATTTCATGCAGCCAGAGTGACACAATTCTGGCGAGGCTTGATGGTTACGTGTCGCGGATATGTTGGTGTTGCTCACCCCCAAAGCCAGATCGGAGACAGTATCGTTTTGTTGAAAGGTGCGACGATTTCGATGATAATGAGGAAATGCGAGGGCGATTGGTGTCTTGCAGGCGAGGCGTACGTTCAACGTGTCATGAATGGAGAATTTTGGAACCAACAGAAGGAAGAGGATCTCCTGGACTTTCTCAAAAAATGAGAAATGATGTTTATCTCGACACGAAATTTTCATGAAATACCGAACAACTCTCTTAATCAGTAGACGAGGCCAGTGTGGGGAATCAAAGACTAGGGCAGAGCGCATTTAGACCCTTGAATTACTATGTAAATGACTATATCTCAATTCAAATCTTCAGGCCGAGTAACAATACCCGGCTGGATTGAATGGGTCTGTAGTTAGTAAAGAAGGATGGTCCTACCAGATCAACTAGCATTGAACAATGAGATGCTGTTTTTCTAGCTCCGACATGCAGATTCCGAGGGTAATCTCTCCCAACAAGGTATTGAATGAGTGTAGTAGACTCGGTAGAGTCACGACCCTTACTCATACTCTCCCCAAGAACACTTACCGCTACTCATGATCTTCGTTCTTCTACTCAGACTAATTAGAAGTACTTTGAGTAGATGTGAGTGGCGCAACATCATGACTTTTAGCCAATAAATGGGCTAGGAATTCTACGTAGGTAGTCGTCACACAGCCCATATCATGTGACTCATCTCCTCAGACCTTCATAAGCACTATTAGTATAGCTTCATACAGTCAAACCTCTTAACTTAGCGAGGAATAGCAGTATGCTTTACTTTATTCTACTCTGATTACCCTATAACTAGTAGAAGTAGGTTGATCACTGGTTTAAGATGGAGGCTCTGTCACTACTCACCAATAAGTTGAGAAAACTCACAGACTGCCTCTTGGCCTCTTAGTCCCCTCCGCCAGAGTAAAACAACATTTCTTGAATAATCAGAAGGAGACTTTCTGTCTCGAAAACATATTAATATACTTGACTGTTCGAATTCAGACACATTGCTGTTTCCTCTGGACACCAGGAAATCAAGAAGCCATGTGTCATTTAGGTGTTAGAGTCAAGTGTTGCGCGAAAATGATTCCATGGTTTACTTGGCAGAAAGTGTTTGTGTTTGGAAAATCCTTGAGTTATGTTGAATGAAAACGAGCCAACATAACTCATCATACTCCAGCATACCCCAAGTCACTTACCAAACAATTCCGTCACAACATCACAAATCAATTGCAAAAGAAGATTAATTTTTATCGTTTTCATTATTCGTAGTGTACAAACCCAATTCCCATATCTATTCCCTAAAAAGGGTGTATTCCCAACAATCCACAAGTGTCCGTATGCTGATACCAATGCTGTCCCCTTTGCTCAATGCAATGATCAACCCAATTCCCGAATTCAATTGCTTTATTCCCAATGCGTTTCCAGACCAAGAAAGTATCTTTTCCATGTTGTTCACAACCCCAAAACATGTACTCTTCCTATGCTCTGTATATTGCATTTCGTATATGAGTTGCCAAACAAGTTTCTTAATCAATCGATTTTATGTCGTTTAGCTGTCTCGTTTCCTGGATGGTGTGCCCATCAGTTTTCTTGGTGTGGGTAAGCGGCTTTTGTGTTCGCCGCTGGGTGTCCGGTTGGGTCTTGGTATTGAAGACACCCGTCGAGAGCGACCAATGTTGAGGGGCTCTTGGCCTTCTTTGGCCATGGTTCTTTTGATGATGTCGTGCGCCAAACTTCTGGCTACCGGTGACGGTTCGTGCTCAGCAAGATTTTCGATGGCGGCGAATAATTTGTGCCTTCGGATGTTGTTTGATGTGAGATCGACAGCATCGCATATGTCGCGGACAATTCGAAGAAGATTGACTCGTACGATAGGCTTTTTGTGGTTTAGTTTGTTGTATATGCCAGTCCATAGTTCGGTGCGAGCCATGGCGGCTGCGACAGGCGAGCTCAGTCGCAAGAGATTGTGGCATGGATCGAGAAGGTCGATATCGAATGAGCCGGGTTTTGGGGTGTTGAAAGTCTTCACAATTGCTTGCACGAATGGACCTTCCAGAAGTGCATGTTCGACTCTTGCTGTTTCTTCTTGAAGCCTAAAATTTGGTTAGCAAAGTAAGAGTAGCGGTTAAGTAGGATTCTTACCAGATGAAGATGGCATTCAGAGCTGTCGCTTGCCAGTACTGGTCTTCGAGAAGTGTCGTATAGAACTCTATGCCTTGGTGCCGCCACAAAAGCTTTCTGCTTAGCTTTCCGGAATGTGCCATGTCGCACAAAATGGGAAGTGCAAATTCCTTTGGAGGTCGGTCCGTGGTCATGATTTCCTGTAATAAGGGAATGATCCCATTCAGAGCGGCGTCTTCTTGGCGCCCCTTGCTGAGTCGGCAGAGGTTGAAGAGCGTGTTCAGAACATGGTTGCAAATTTCTCGGAAGTGGGAATTTCGCAGTCGAATGTTCGCCTTGAGCAAGTCGATTAAGATTTCGATCGCATTGGCGGCGTGGAGGCTGTCCAAGGTAGTTGAAAGCATGGATATGTTTTTGATGAACTTCAACATCGTAATTTGATGTACTGGTGTCATCTGCCCAAGACCTTTCAGAACTCTTTTGAGTACTAGACGATCTTCTACAACCAGTTCTTTTACATAATTCTCTGCTTGAGAGAAAATGTAGAAAATGTTTACGATTTTACCCTCGAGAGTTTTGGATAATTCGTCGTCGTCGCTGATGACTCGATCTAAAATCAATGCTAGCGGTGATAAAATCCGGCTCCTGGAGAAGATTCTACAGAAATCGTTCTTGGGAGTTGGCCCCTGTAGTTCGAACACGTTTGAAATTCCGATCACACCAACTAAGACCAGGTCTCGTGCGTCGTCAAAATCTTCGTCGAGGAGGTCAGCAAGAGTGTTGTGGCCACCGGCGGTGATAAACATCTGAAGTGTGGTCGATGTTTGGTACATTTGTTCTACGAAAAAGGCTGCTTCGAGGCGAATACCATTGGAGAATTTTTTATTCGCAAACGTAGTCATTGTGGGAATCCCCCCCACGTTGCATAGATTTCCAATGAGTGCAGTGTCATCCAAGATGACAATGTTGATAACTTTCAAGAGGCGCCAGATCATATCCTGGTTACTCTTTGTATCGCATTCGCCAAGAATCTCCAGGATGGGAAGCATGCCATGCGCACTAATGATGATGCTTTTGACCTCGGGAGACTCGATGAGGACATCAAGGAGCTGGGCTGCAAGATTTGCGCGGATCTCAGTATCCTCGGTAGTCAGAGACTTGATGATTGTCTCTACTGAAGATGAAAGTCGAGCATGTTTATCCCTGGCAATGTTGGCATGTAAATCTAAATCGTCGAGTCCCTGTTCCAAGGATGCGAAGACATCGTCTTCCGAATCATCTTCGTCACCCGCCCAGGACATATTCGATAGCATTAAAGTGCCCATCCCATCCTCGGAATCTTGATCGCTCTCGCCTCGTTCGCTGATGGTATTTTCTTTCACAACTAAATCGGAAAAGTCGTTATCCGCTTCCACTTCAGCGAACCTTTGAATCTCTACCGATGATCTTGTCCGGCGCATTGCTGGATCATCCTTACGAGAGCCGTGCTCTTTGGGCGTGCTTCCGTTGATAACTAGAGGTGACTTGACTGAATGTGAGATGCTGGAAAGGTCGGAAGGATGGAAGAGCCTGGGAGAGAGAGGCGAAAGTCCATCGTTCTTGATGTTGCCAAATCTACGATCGAAGGCTTTGTCATTATCTACGATTAATTCAGAGTAGTCATCGACTGAACTCTCCCTGAACATTTTGGTTGGTCTTGCTGGGTAGACAAATTTGTTTTCCGCTTGACTTTTCACAGGCGATTTTGGGCGTGGCGGAACGCTGGAAGATATTTTTCTTGGCGCTTCTTTCAGGACTTTTGATGGTTTCAAGTTTTGAGTGACAACTGTAGGTTTGACTTTGTATGCTCGAATAGTCTCTGGTTCGAAGGAGTTTTTGGCCTCCAAAGCTTTGCGAGGCCCACGGATAGTCGCAGATTCGCCAAAGGAATTGTTGTTCCCGAACGCATTTTCGTTTGAGGACTGATCAAATGAAGCAAAGGATTTCAAATGATCAGATGATAGTTTTCCGCCGAAGTTGTCTTGGGGTTTGAAGCGCGGTAAATGCAGCGCGCTGGGGGAGATGGCGGAGGCAAAGTCGCTATCCCAATTATCATCAGACTCGGCGGAGTGTGATGGTTCGGCTAAGCCTTTTGGTTTCGAGGGAAACAAAGGCACTTTTGTGGGAGTGGCGAAAGCAGGTTTTGGAGCTTCGTTCTCGTGTACTTTTCGTAGAGGCGGATCGCGTTTTGGCGCCAAAGGACTGGGTATCGACGAGGACAGCTTGGAAGCACGGAAAGTCTTCACACCATCGGGCGATTTCAGCGCTTCGTTCCAGAGTTTGACCTCCTCAACGGCCTCCTTGAAGTTGGCTTTGGGCTTTGCAACTGGTGCATCTGATCTACGAGAGCCGGTGATCCAACCGTGTTTGAGAAGCTTCCTGGCAGAAATTCTGAGATTGGGATCCTTTTGAAAGCACTGGAGAAGGAAATCTCGGCATGCTAATGAAACACTTTCAGGTAATGGTGGATGGTCGTCTTCGACAATGGCGAACATAGCTTGCATTGGATCAAGCCTATAGTACGGTGGATTGCCGGTCACAAGTTCCACAAGAGTAGCACCAACGCTCCAGACATCGCATGAAATTGTTACCGTCGTCAACTGGATAACCTCTGGTGCCATCCAATAAGGTGTTCCGACGACTTCGTTCTCTTGGTCCGCTCCAGTCAGCGCCGTAGAGACACCGAAATCAGCAAGTTTGATCTTGCCATCCTTGGTGGTGAGAATGTTCGCGCCTTTGATGTCGCGATGAATGATACCTTGTTCGTGAAGATAGACGACACCTAGCAGAACCTCGCCCATCCAAATACCAGCCAGATTTTCAGGGATCTTGCCATAGTTCTTGATAATTGAATGGAGGGAGCCGTTTTCACAATATTCGAGGATGATGTTCAAGTTGTCTGGAGTCTTGACGGAGCCGAGGTATTTGACGATGTTGGGATGGTGAAGGTTCTTCAGCAATCTAATTTCGGATTCGACATCGTGCGACTCGGGCAAGCCAGTCTGTTTGTTTTTAGGGAGATCCCTTATCTTGATCTGCTTGATGGCGACAGCTTCTCCGGTGGTCCAGCTCATGGACTTGTACACTGCTCCAAAAGCGCCCTTTCCTAAGCACTCACCAAGTCGCCATCCTTCCAGGCCAGGGCTCTGGACTGCCTTCGTTTGTCGAGGGCCATCTTTCGGTTGGGATACCATGGCATTACAACGTGCGCATAGAGGATGAGAGACGTCAACGGCAACGGGTTTCTTGATGACAGTAGCAGACTCCTCGGTTGCAACTGGCTTCTTGGTGACGGTATCAAATTGCTCGAGAGTGAAGAGCTTTCTGACAGCAAATAGCTTCCTAATAACGGTATCAACCTGCTCGATGATATCAACCTGCTCGAGAGTAAAGGGCTCTTTGACAGCGAATGGCTTTCTGATAAGGGTGGCGGGGTGCCTGGTAATGGTAGAAAACTGCTCGAGAGTGAAAAAGCGATCGAGAGTGAAAGGCTCTTTGACAACAAATGGCTTCCTGATGATGGTGGCGGGGTGCCTGACAACGGTAGAAAACTTCTCAACAGCAACCGGCTTCTTAAAGGCAATTGGCTCCCTAAGGACAAGGCGTTTCCTGACGACAAGCTCCAAAGAGACGCTGAATTTCCTATAAGCAAGGCGCTTCGGGGCGAAGAGAAGTTTTTGAGCTCCGGCGACTTTTGTATCGCTAGTTGGAGGGACCGAAGTCTTCTCAGAGACCTTGGTGTTGTTGCTCTCGGCAAGAGGGTTTTGGTCACCTTCTGTGACGGTAGGAGAATAGAGAGGTTGGACGTCGTTGTTCTCAGCGACTCCTTGGGTAATGTCGGGAATGAAGATGGAGATGTTACTGACGGAAGGTGCGAAAGCTGCAATTCCTTGGGTAACGGTACTGGCTGTCTTGCGAACGGCAGGAGCAATGCTCAGAATGAATTTATTGGTTGGAGAAGCTCCGAAGACCTTTTGGATACGGTTAGACGGGCCAGGAAATTGATATTGCGTTTTGAACGCAGTCGCGAAAACGCGAGAATGTTCTTCTGAGAAAGACATTATGGAATTAATGGATCGATACGAAAACGATGAAAAAGACGAAATCGAAATCACTTATGGAAAGCTTATACAGCAATGGTACAGAACGTGGAAAAGCGAAAAACCAAGTAAACTCAAGAATTCAGACGTACGGTAATCGGTGAGGTTCAAAAAACGGGGAGATGCACACCTTTGGAGAGTTGACTACTCGAACGCGAAGTTTGGTAGAGTATCCAGAATTCCTCCGTCTTTGACTGGCCAGTTGAGGGTCTTCGACGAGAATGACAAGCAACACCACCAGAGCCAATCCCACGATCTTCTCACGCTGCTTAGCGGCTCCAGCCAAACTCTACCACCACACCTTTCGCGGGGGGACTATCTTCACAAATCGGCGATTCTAGACCAACATAATGTACAGCGCCGTATTATCATATGTTTATGCGTATATGCGGAATTATCGTCGAAGGGGCGTGGGTTTGCGTTACGAGGTGCTGGTTCGATGCGATTTTGGGAACTGCACGAGGGCTCGACGGAGGGTCGCTCCTGCCTCGTTGGGTCTTCGTCGTCGTAGGTCTAGTGGCAGTCGGGTAGCGTCGTTGGGAGATCGGGCGATCATTCTCCAGTTGAAGGTCGCGACGGGGAACAATGTTGGCTTCAAAAACGTTCAGAAACGTTTGTCGATGTCGTTCGGAAAGAAATTGGCAATGACAAACAAGCGTCGTAAGGCTGAGCTCGGAATTTCGACCGCGGCCTCGAGATACGGATTGCAGAGGAAAAGCGGCATGGAGTTCTGCACGGATGTGGCCGTGGTGCATAAAATTATGGAGCTGAAGAAATGTTAGCGAGACACAACGGTTATCTACCTAGGTATTCAACAACTTAATATATCCATGTTTTTATATTATTCTTAGTAACTTTACTCATCCAGAACTCTACTTAGGATCTGACAAATTCCATGGCTTTTTCATAGCTCAAATCATGGTGGTAATCAGAATTATGTATCTCGTCCACCGCGAGCACACGCCCCACACGACCCTTATTCACCACCCTGATTCTCTACCCTGATTCTATTCTCAGGAAGGCCATTTTGAATAGAACTGTTTACTGCCAAAAGGTAGTTATGGTATTTAAGAAACGATTCAAAATATCTCAAAAATAGACTATCAAGTACTCAAGAAAATCACCATCCATACTCACCGTCCATTAGCAAACCTCTAGCGGATGGACTTGCCAGACCGCTGCTTTACCTCCCAAGTCCCTGCAGACGAGTTCAAAGTCTGGAATCTCTGGATCTGACAAGCCCACATGCATGAAATAATTTGGTAATACGTTTCATATCTCACGTTGGACATACAATTGGTTGACAGCCGATGATCTGCCATATTCTCCGCATGCCAGCCTCATTCTGCTTATCAAAACTATATGGGATAGCGGAGAGATTTGGAAGCTCGAGGAGATGCCACAAGTGAAAGACGAGGGATATTTCACACCTCAAGGACTATTACAATTTTGAGAGCGTTGTTGTTCCAAGCTGCTAGTGAACAGCGGAATCTAGCAGATCATTGAACCCTGAATCATTTATTCATATCCCCCATGAAATCGTTCCAGGGTTGATCCTATATTTAAAAGGTGTGTCAACTCCAAACCCATCCTTGTGTGCTATGTGCAATCATGTGCACATGCCATGCCACGAAAGCCAACATCCTGTAAAAATCGCATCCCAATCAAGACGCCGATACCGAGCATTTTCATCCAAAAGCCCCTTCATCCCAGTTCCGCCCATCAGAAATCATCTCTTAAACGCCAAATACTTTCGAAATCCCATGAAACCCAACGCCATGAATTTTTGCAAGAAAAAAATAACGAGTCTAATCTAGAGTACAGAATAGTGTAACATAGATCTCCCAGCTCAGCTAAGACATGGGCTCGTGACGAAGATTTCGGGTCAGTCCTGCTGAAGCCCACCATTCTTCGGGGACATCGTCGCGTTCTACGAGACTTGTAATGATTCGGCGCATCGCTGCCCAGTCGACCTCATCGGCCGAGCTGTCATTGCGAGATTGTTGTCGTGGTCGGGATGACACCATTTCAGCATATGACCGTCGTAGATGCTCTCCGCTGCTTCGATGAAACTCCTGTAGTCCGTACATGTCTTCTTCATCCTCATCAGTGTTGGATGCCGAATCAGACATATCGCAATCTCGAGTGCCTGGGGCCCCTTCAGACGGCCCTGCACTTGTCATAGAAGTACCCGCAGATGTTACAGCAGAGCCTGTGCTGGAAGAGGCTGCAGCGGCTGCGGAAGCGAAAGATGATCCAACACTTGGTGGCTGGGGGTCGGGCGCAATACTAGCACGAAGAGTATCCCAAGCTGAATCGCCCTCAGGACTTAAACTTCGGTCTCGATCGCCTAGACCATCTGCGAAAGGTCGAGGTCTTTCTGTGGAACCCAGTCCAATTTCTCTGCTGGCCGCGACGATTCTGTCCGATAATGTGGACCTTATTGGCCTCTATGCATACAATTAGCATCAAAGACCGTAAGGCAGCTCTTGGAGTAAAAAAGAAGAACTTACCCTGCCCAGGGGTCGTCGCGCAGTGCGGTTGGCGTGCTCCTCCATAATCCGTCTTCGTCTAGATTCGTTGTCATTCAAAGGCTGGCCCGGTAAGGAGAGAGCGGCCGCGAGAGAGGATGGTCGTGGAGAGCCAGAGCCTCTTCGAGCGAGGAAAGCAAGATCTGTTTCTGTATATGGAGGGGTTGGGGCAGGATTCCGGGCCAGACGTTGGAGATCAGAGGGCTGTCGAGGAGCAGCGAGCTCGCCTCTAATGCCATAGTAATCCCTGGTTTCGGGGACTGGTGGCATCATTGACGGCCCGTCGGGCTCGTTAGATCGATTACGGCGTTCAATACCAAGCGATTCCCTTAACCGCTCAGCTTCTGCCAGCAGTCGCTGAGCTCCTCTTCGGTGTGTGATATCAATTTCCCTCGCTTCGACATCTGCTGGCGGACTGGTCCGCTGCATCTCCCAGATCTCATATTCTTCGGGCGAAACATCGGCGACTGTGGACAGGATACGGCGCCGCCTGCTGTCTAAAATCGCGGCACGCGCATTGGGGCCTCGAAGGGTGCGTTGTCGGCGGATAGCAGATCTCGGTCCCGCAGCAGTCTTTTCTGTAGCTTCAATGACGACCTCAGGTTCGACAGGAGTAATGAACAATCTGATATTATTAGCCTCCAAAACGCAAACGCCCCAACATAACGAGAACTTACGGAAGGCCCATTTTAGCGATGAGAGATACGATTGAGCGTAATTAAAGTTAGTAAGGTCAACACTACGACCTTAGCGACCCGAAAAATGAACTTTTTGACGGCGGTGGCGATGGGGTTGGTTTATCGCGATGGCTGGTGCTGGATGTTTGGATCGCGGTTGATGGTCCTCCTTCTGTCTCGCGAATCTTCAGAATCACTTCTCTCCACGAGATCCAAGCCGCTAGACAGCTTTGGGGCTTAGCTCGCTTGGGGGTCTCGCGGTCAGCTGCAAGGCATTCCGAGTGCAGGGGCCCGCCGGACGAGGCTGAAGAAAGAGACGAACTCGGAAGCTTGGATCAATTGCTTCAACGACATACGGAGTCGTAACGCAGTTGGCTCACCGCTCACCGTTGACTGCACTGCACTGCTACCCCCACGACAACGCATCTAGCATTTTCAATGCCAGTGAATGCATACTGCAGTCCGGTTGTTTCCCCTAATTCGATGTTTTCAATCGCATAGAGCGATCCGACGTGCAGAAGACTGAATTGGCCAGTGGCCGAGGACGAGAACATGATAGAGCTGGGATTGAAACGGATCGGTCGTCTCGTCCGGCATACCCCACAGCCATGGAAAGTCATACACGTCGCCGGCACCAACGGGAAAGGGTCGATTTGCGCCTATCTGTCTGCGATGCTCCATGCTGGCGGGGTTCGATGTGGTCGATTCACCTCGCCTCATCTCATTGACCGCTGGGATTGCATTACCGTTGATCAGAATCCCATACAGGAATCCGTCTTCCGCCATGCCGAGGAGATTGTTCATAGAAGGAATGAAGAGGAGCAGATTGGGGCATCGGAGTTTGAGCTTCTCACAGCCACGGCTTTCGAGGTGTTTGCCAACGAGAAAATCGAGATGGGGGTGATCGAGGTGGGTTTAGGAGGCCGTTTGGACGCAACGAACGTGTTGAGCAACAAGGCGGTCACAGTGATCTCTAAGATTGGTCTAGATCACCAATCTTTCCTGGGGAACACAATCGAGGAGATCGCCCGAGAAAAGGCGGGGGTAATGCGGCCAGGCGTTCCATGTGTTGTTGACAAGACCAATCCGCCGGAAGTTCGGAGAGTGATTGAAGAGTACGCCAAGGAGATTGGGACAGATGTGGTTCTCGGTTCCACAGATTCCTCCTTTCTTGACGACCTTTCCCCTGAGGACTTCGAGCCTCATCAGTGGGAGAATCTTGCTTGTGCGTATACCGCGTTCCATCTGGCTTATACCAAGCTACAGTCGCCATTGCATCGATTGAGCCCTGCTATCCAGAACATACACTGGCCAGGCCGTCTTCAAACAGTGGACATGCGAAGCATTATGGTTAGAACAGAGCCGGTGCTGATTGATGGTGCCCACAACGTACAGTCAGCTCAGGCTTTGGGTTCGTATGTTGATGGAAAGTTGCGGAATCCAGGTAAAAGAGTAACTTGGGTATTAGCGGCGTCCAAGGGGAAGGAAATGGAAGGTATACTCAAACCGCTACTTCGTTCTGGTGATTGCGTTGCAGCAGTGAAATTTGGCCCGGTGGATGGAATGCCATGGGTCCAAGCTATGCCTCCAGAGGACATCTTAAACACTGCCACTCTCCTAGGTGTGAACGCTTCTCAGCAACTAGATGCTGGAACAGATGTGATGGCAGCGCTGGGCTGGGCCGCAGTCGCTGCAGACGGCGGACCTGTTGTCACCGCTGGAAGTCTATACCTCGTGTCGGATGTGTTACGTCTTCTTCGAGATGCGGAAACTCGCAAGCATGAAATGTTAGGTTAGAGTTCTGATTGTTTTCTTGTATGGTGTATCATCAATTCATTACGAGCTTCGTTGCGCGGAGAGCGCGGCAGTCGTCGCTACCTTGTATATACACTCCATTGGCAGTTGGCTCTTTCCATTGTACATTTCTTAGGTTGCGTTTCCATTTCCTTCCACAGATGTTCATTTCTCTACTCAGTAACCACTTTCGACTCGAAACATTTCGTCGTCAGTGAAGCTTCGAAACACAAACTACCCAATTTTGGATCCAATCGTCGGAAGTAAATTACGTATCTGTATTGAACAGAAATATTGCAAGTATGCCTGTCACATCGTCCACCAAATTGCCTGAGAGGTCTCGAAAGCCAGATTACCCTCAGCATGATCGAACTCGGGTCCTACGATCGTCCAGCTTGTCACCCGTGAAGGCTTCGGGGCATGGTCAAATGGAGAAGAGGAATAAGGGGGCCACCAATTCAAGTTCCACAGTAAGCGTTTTTTTGCCTCTTTCTTTCCACACATACTGAAATCCGCCTAAAGTTGAAGAAGGCCCCTGAAGAATCTCTTTGGATGGGACCTTACTTGGCCAAAAAATCGGAGGATACCAATGTCTGTACACCACCATTAAATGACATGGATGATGGCCTCAAAAATCCTTCCAACAGCGACTTCATGGAGTATGACAGTCACATTTCTTCCCGAGCTTCCAGGACGTCCATCGGCAGCTGCGAAGCTGAGACAGGTTCCTCCAATCCTCCCTCTCGTAGGACTTCATCCGTTCGACCTAGTAGTCCTAAGAAGAGATGCGCGAGTGCAACTCAAACACTGGAATCTCCCATGAAGAAGAACAAGGCTTTGCAGACTTCGGTTACCGTTGAGTCTAGAAGTACCAACTCCCGCGTGCCTGTCACTGACGTTGAAGGTGATGTTGAATTACCCCAATATCATGACTGCCAAGAGTACTCCGACGAAACAAGCTCTTCATCCAGTCAGTATTCCAAAACGCCTTATGAGGGATACCTCGGTTATGAAATTGCTCGACCGACTGGAACCACTGTCATGATGAAAGACCATAATGCTCAGTCTCCCGATGAAGAACGGGTCGAAGGCTGTTCTCCAGCTCCCCAGGTACACTCAGCAGGTCTTTCAAATGAAAGAATTCAATTAGGTTCTGCAATATTCGGAGCAGATATGGTTCGGGAATGGGAGTATGCATTGACAAACATACAGGATCCAAACGCAAGGGTAGTCATCAGAGTTGGACGAGACGGACGTGACGAGTATGTTCGTGAGCCTTACTCTATAAAAAGATTTTCTCTTATTGCGAAAGACATCATGGCAGCCGGCCCAACCGCAGATCCCTTGAAACAGGCCCAAGACGCCTCCGAAGGTCATTGGCGAGGTAAACAGGTAAGTGCTACATAAAGGAACCATCCCTTTAACACGCTACTCGATGATTTGAGCTAACTTCAAGTTTCCAGTTCCTACTTCTGGTTGATATGGCGAAAGTGACAGTCATGAACGATAGTCGTGCAGTAAGTGTGCAATAACAAGCGCTGAAGTTACAATTTCTGACATGCTCTTAGTACACTGTTTTCATGCGTATTCGAAGCAAGAAGCTTCTGAAAGATCGTCTCGAGACATTCCGATGTCTCGCATGCCATCCAGGCTACACTCGATCATCTATGGAGGAGCAACGATTGTACAAGCAGAACCTCATCTACTTCTTCGACAAAAGATTCACAAATCAGATGCGCGTATTGACTGGGAGCCGACCACTTGGGGTCTTTCTTCGTCTGGGTCGTGATTATGCTTTCAGGGGCGAAGACGGTCTTGATACTGGTGGCGAACAGGGTGATGCTATGGTCAAGAGAAACGTTCTCAACTGGTCTAAAGCCATAGGATCAAAAAACTCGACAGATAAGATCGTTTACGGCGGCATATCCTTAGATGGCACCGCTTTATGTGATTTACCTGCGAGCGCCCTGGAACAAGAACTCCGCAAATATCGCGAGGGCATTGAGGAGTGCATACGTCTCGAGCAAGAATTGAGCTCTGGAAAGAAAGGAAAGAATGGAGTTAGTAAGTTTGATTCGAGAACTGATGGGGCTAAATGCTGACAATGTTAGGTGCGAGTGTCACTGAAATCCACATCTGAAGCGGAAAGTGAACGATGAATCTTCACTGAGGGAGAATTTTGACTTGTGTTCACCGGCTGTGTTCTGCTTTTCCACGATTCGGTTCTCTTTATAAATCTTCATTTCGGTGTAACACAAACGGCATAGTTTTATGGTGTTACCGAACTGTACTATTGATAGCGTTGTGTAAGATAGGGGGCATTGAGTGGGCTCATATGGCGGGTCTTTGAGATTCCAGTTGGCGGTGTTTGTATTCATAACTTACTCAAGAGGAATTATCATTAATAAATCACTCGTTTAGATTTTTCTAAGGCCCAGCAGATGATTGGATGAGAAACAGCCAAAGACTTGAATTGAAGTCTTCCAGCATTATCTTCAAACCATTTCCACCCAAGATGGGTTCCTAAATCCCACTAGGCTTCCACGAATCATCTTCCTTACTCTCAATCACTTCATGAACCTCAAGCCTGTTATCTACAATCTCCTGACCATTAACCAGATCATTCTCATTTACCCTCTTCCACGCTAGTTCTTCCGTGGGTGCTATTCCAGCTTTTACATGTCGTGGAACAAGACGTGCACCTGCTACTGGGAAGGTTACATTTACAAACCTAGAATTGCTTTCATCAGTATGATTCTAACTATGTGGGATTGGGTTAAATATTGGAACTGAACATAGGAAGGAAATATACCAAAGCTCATCCATCAACGCCGCAGCCTGACTCCACGGTTCCGTATTCAGCGACAGATAATTCCCTTCAAAGATTACTATCCTCGCTGTAGGCGGGATGGGAATATCATCATACACTGGGTCTTTCAACGCGTGATCGAAGGACGGTGCGTGGATTGGTGGTGTGGTTTTTGTGATGGGTTTTCGGATTTGTTGGACTAATTTCAGGACTAGAATTACGTTAGTTTAAGGAGATGGAGGTGGATGAGGGAGAAATAAGGAAAGGGGGACAAGTACAAGCTTCGCCGTCAAAAGTAAATGCCGCTCCTCGTCTGTCATGTGCGTTCTTCGGATCTGGGAATTTGTCGAGCTCGGAGCGGGGGAAGTGGTAGCCATCCATTGGGACGAATGTTGCTGGTGGTGGAGAGGTGGTCTTTCCGTGGAGGGTGGTGTGGAGGGCGTTGAGACGGGTGGTTATTGTAAGGGCGAGTGTGGTTTTGCCTGGGTGGAGGTGTTAGTTGGGGGTGGTTGAGGGCGGATGAAGGAAAGTGAGATGAGATAGGTGGATTGAGATGGGATCATGGCCTTTGGTAAGTTGGAAAGGATTTTAAGATTGGGGAATTACCAGATCCCGGAATTCCAGAGACAGCTATCAATAGTCTCTGATCTGGAGGAGTGTTTTGATATTTTGCTGTGAGATATTCGATTCAGCTTCTGTATGATTCCCTTCTTTTTCTCCATGGGACTTTCCTACCCCAGGTCTTCTCAACCAGACGATCCACTTGTTCTTCCATGATTGTATGATAAAATTCCTGTGCAATTGAGAGGAAGTCATGGTTTCGAGGTGGGGTTGATATCAGAGCGGGTGAACCTCGGAAGGTGGGGTGTGATGTCAAATTATATCCACCCAACTTACAAATTATGAGAGGTCTTACGGCACCTGGGCAATTTGTACCAATGGCTATTAGGTAGTGAGAGGGGGAAGTCAATCAAGCGACAGACCAACATGGAAGACGAAAACGGAGGCCTCTTCAACATCGAAGTCTCCTCAGACGAATCCGACTCAACCCAAAAACTCCCCCGAGACTTTCAAACAGAAGAAGACTTCAACAACCAACGAAAACAATGGCGACCCAAAATAGAAACCGGAGAAGTGAATCTCCCCCTCCTTAAACCCGTCCCATCCCACTCCAGACCCTCTCACATCACTCACTCTGGCTAAGTTTTGATCGAAATAGATCCACAAAACCCTCACCCTCCCAATAAACAATCCTAGTAAACCAGAATCTCAGACGATATTACACGCGATCGAGGAATTGTACTTTTTTAAACGGTATGAGGAGGCGAGAAAGGTTGCTGGGGACGCTTTGAAGGGGGAGCTGAGTGAGGATTTTAGGGGAGTTGTGAGCGATTATTTGGAGAGGAGTGAGAGGAAGATTGGGGTTGTGAAGGGGGGAGCGTGATGAGTGATGTGCTTGTTGGTTGTGCTGTTACATAACAGGGATGTTTTTTTCAAGTTTAAGATATGGGACACCACTCAGATTAATACTTTCTTTGCTCATTCAAAGCGTTTGTTTCAAGCAATGTCACATGCAATTTATTGTTGAGAATTAACAAGGTTTATATGTCTAACTTTTCTCTATTGGGACCTGGCAGGTCCTCATCTAGTAGTTTTGTTCTTCTAATTCGCTCAAAGGCGAAAGGTATGTACATCTAATAAGTATACGGCGTACACGCGTGGAGATTGTCCAAAGCGTAGGAAAGCAAAATGCCCCTGGTTCTAAATCCAAACGCCGCGCTAAATGCCAAATTGCTCCTAATCTCAAGCCCTCCCGAATGACTTTTGAGGTGCTGTCCAATTACAGGTATAGTCTAAATATGCTGTGTGATCGCGATAACGTGATAGTCGTGAAAAAGTCGAGATGCAGAGTGGTTTATCCCTCTACACCGTCTATAGTGCCATCTTCTCGGTGGACTGGTTTTGTCGAGACTTCTCCTCGCTGAAAACACGACGGCTCATTTCAAGGACCGATTCGAATCCTTCCTTGCCCTTAACAGCATTTTCTCTGAAACGTGTGACGGTTGCATCCTCTACTGCCGTCTTGACTTTTTGCCATCCACCACATAACGCGGTGATCTGTGCTTCTTGCTTGAATTGTGTTCTCGCGGCGGAAAGGGGTTGGTAAACGACGGTTTCTCGGACGTTTATGATGTTGGCAAAAGTAAGGTTCTGCGATACCATGGTAACCTTCTTCGATTCGGGGTCGACATAGGAGGTTTCGAAAACTTGGGAAATATCGGTTCCTCCCATTAACGAGGCAAGCCACTTAGGCGCGCTTTGCTTGCATGTAATCAAGCGTTCTGTGCGGAGCTGAAATACTTGTTAGACAGATTTAAAGTTGCGAATGAGTGCAATCTCTTACAATTCCGGTTGTGGTGTCCACACTTCGCGATAAAGTATCGACTGCAATAACATGTGTAGACTTGTCGTTCCAAGGACAGTACTTTCTCCAGTTCGCTGTTGATACCTCCTCCCAGGAGTAATCAAACGACTCCTCGTTGGAAAAGACCTTCATTTTGGTCGTGTGCTTGTTGCAGAACTAGTGCCCGTTGATTGATTTCCCGACCAAACGCGTTCGAATGTCGGCTTGTCGTTGTTGTGATTCAATGCTTTTTTGTGGTTTTGGTATTCGTCGTGCGAATAGGTAGTGTGAGTTGATTCTTGTTTTGTATGATTGCGGGTCGATGGAGAAGTGTGTGCGATCATATAGGATTCATAAATGGAGAAGATTTTCCTTTTGCCAACATGCAGGGAAAAGCCGGAGAAGCAAATCGCCTCGTGAAAGCGATAGCGTCCATTGCCGAGACGCCGATCGAGTCCGGTGGCCGGCGTCTCCGCTTCACTTACCGAATTGCGAAAGAAGTCGCATGAAAGGCGGACCCAGAGTTGGACAAGTGAGAAATCGTTGCATTCTTATTTGTTAGAGCAGATGAACCAGCTTGACTTTTGCACTACGCAAATCCTAACAGGGTTCCCCACGAAGATTACAAGACAAGTTCTGAAGAAACAATCCTACCAGTCACGTGTTGTGCTTGATGTCACCGATGTCCCGGGTCGGAGCGACTCGGAAGAGATATCGCACACAATGATATTGTGTTGTCTGTGTTCACAAGTCATTCAAGTAACTGACGATGATGTTACTTGAATACCTCGGAGATTGATATCACATTGCCGCTACAGATATATGGAAATTAGAGATTCGCAATCACTGCTCATAGTCAGGTGCATAATCATGCCTCGTGGTCAATGTCTAGCATATAGGCCTTTGAATAGACCTGTAAGTTTTATAAGAAAAGCAGTCGGGACATTCATAAATCTATGTAACTTGCAAAAATACTAGCATTCACATATAATCGTCGTCTGCGGACGATGTTGCTTTGGAAAGCGCTTCGAGAGTTCCAAAATAACTTATGCTGCTTGGTGACTAAGATTCCACTGTGTAAGGCTCCCTTGACTCGCGTCACTCGAAATTGTGCGCGACGTTGCGTCAATGCCTACCGTAGAGCTCGTTGTTTAAGCTTCAAAGAGTGTAATCACCGACAACAGCTTCGAGAACCTCATCAACCTCAACACCAACACAATTCGCACACTCGAAAAAAGCATCGCCTCGTGACCAGGAAACAGTCACAGAGAGCTTACTTCGATTCCCGATACCGATTTCGCATCAAATCCTTCATACTAACGCGATCACCGAGATCATCCAGAGCACGTCACAGCCGGGCGCCTTCGAGGTCCTCACTTCCAGATATGCCCAGCAAAACACCACACACCAACGGCAATGAACCAGTCGAGAATGGTGTCAATGGTACAAAAGACGTCGAGATGAAGGACGATGCGCCCACATCCCTGAAAGGTGGAAAGGGCAAGAAGTCGAAAGATGGAGAAGAGGAGATGACAGTTGTTGTTCCGCCATCAAAAGCTTCAAAATTGTCATCATCCCCGGGCAAAGATCAGGAAGGTGATGTGGTAATGGAAGGTGAAGAGCAAACAGCAGAGGATGACGGCGCTGTGAAAGTTGATCCAGTAACCAAGGCTGTATCAGGTAGGCCCTATTGCTTTGGCCCCACGATCTATCGCAGAACCCGTTGCTGACGTTGTTCTCATCACTCCACAGATATCAAGAACAGTTTTCCATTACTCGAGCGCGCAGTCACTCTGTTCGATGCTAGGTTTACACTCAGAGCCCTTCGATCAATTTCGTCTATCCGCAAACGCCTGACACCCGATATCCTTGCGAGGGTCATCACAGAGACATATCCATCGACGAGCCCTGCTGCTAAGTCTTTGTTGGTTGCAATTGATAGGGAGGATGCTACATTTTCCAAACCAAACACTCCGGAGATGGAAGTTGATTCTGAATCCAAGGCGACTAAGTCGGGAAAGAAAGAGCAAAAAGATATCCTCCCTGAAGTCGACATCTTCCTTGGAGTTCTTATCCAGATCCACTACTTGGACAAGAAGGACAACAACAGAGGTGCGGTCTTCTCTCAACATCTCACTGATCGGATACACTCCTTGAATCGCCGAACCCTCGACTCGCTATCTGCCCGCGTGTATTTTTACTACTCGTTATTCTGCGAGCAGATGCAGCCACTTCCACCTTCTCCAGCATCACCAGTTGTATCTCTTCGACCAGCTCTTCTATCTGCCCTCCGAACTGCCGTTTTACGAAAGGATGTCGACACACAATCTACGGTCATCGTTCTACTGTTACGGAATTATCTATCCACATCCCATATTAATCAAGCCGATCTCCTTGTAACACATACCAAGTTTCCTGACAACGCATCGAATAACCAAGTTGCACGATATCTGTATTATCTAGGACGAATCAGAGCCATTCAACTCCGTTACACAGAAGCGCATCAACATCTCACAGCAGCAACAAGAAAAGCACCTTCGAGTCCTTGTGCGGCCGGTTTCTCACAGAGTGCGACGAAGTTGAAGTTGGTCGTTGAGTTGTTAATGGGTGATATCCCGGAACGTGCCACCTTCCGCGATGCCAGCATGGAGCGTGCCTTAGAACCATACTTGCATCTTGTTCAGGCCGTCCGTGTGGGACTTCTTGGGGAGTTTGAAAGTACCATCAAACAGCACAGTGAGGCTTTCAGACGTGACGGCACATACACTTTAATTCTGCGCCTGCGACAAAATGTCATCAAGACCGGTATCCGAATGATGTCATTATCGTATTCAAGAATATCGCTCCGAGACATCTGTATCCGTTTGAAGTTGGAGAGCGAGGAATCTGCCGAGTACATTGTTGCAAAGGCAATCCGGGATGGTGTCATTGAGGCTTCCTTGGATCGTGAGAGAGGATTCATGAAGAGCAAGGAGGTTGGCGATGTCTATGCCACCAGAGAACCGGGAGAAGCATTCCACGAGCGTATCCAAGCGTGCCTCAGCCTCCACGATGAAAGCGTCAAGGTATGTCGCGGGAATCTCAAATTACATTAGCAAAACTAACAAACTACAGGCAATGCGATTCCCTATGAACCAACACCGATTGGAACTCAAGAACGCCCAAGAGGCACGCGAGCGCGAGCGTGAGATGGCAAAGGAGATTCAGGACGGAGATCTGGACGAAGACGACCTCGGTGGGGAATTTGAGGGCATGTAAGCTGGGGATTAGAATTCAGAGCGAAATGTTGGAGGCATTTCAATCATGTACACAAGAAACCGAGTAGAGAAAGTTGCATAAGGCGAGCGGCAACCGAACAAACCTGGGAGGAACGGCGGCATAAGGGGAGCGAACTACTTTGGGAGGGGAAAGGGGGTTTGGGAGAAATGGGTTGAGTGGCATGCATTACTGCACAACACACCTTCTTAATGCCTCCCTTTTTTGGGGGGGACCTCCTTCTTGCTACTACTACTTATTACCCTTTTGTACCAACCCTCTGCACAACTTTTTCCGGAGACATACGGAACATTCCCCCTCTCGGCAGGGCCTGTTACTATTAGTTTCCTGCGGTCATCACACTGCTGCCTGCCTGTCATCGTCGATTTTCTTTTGTACTCTTTTGGCGTCTGACTGCCCTTCGATGTCGCTGCTTGTTTAGCGCGCGCAAGGGTTGGGAGGTTGGGACTGGACGTCTGTGTTGTTAGTAATAGATATTGGTTTCTTCTGATTCGATCTTATGAGTGTGATTGGTGAGATGTTCACGTGCCCTGGCGTCAGGTTGTAGCTTTGTGTGAAGATCTAGGTGTGGTACGAGTATATCGAAGAGCTTTAGTTCTCAGATGGCTTTTTCGCGATTCTCCTGCTTGATATTGACGAGTCGTATGTGTGATCACTTATCAATCTTCTACTTTCCAGACATAAGGCTCAGATATAACTTCACTCGCACGACCCGAGCTTCGAGCTGCCAACTCACAGATCGGAATAGTAACCTTCATCCGAGTGTCGTATGTAGCGCCCTCTTATGCTGGGTGCTGGAGTGAGTAGGTTTCGGCGTCAAGCCTCGAGTGACTATTCACACCCTTCTATGAGCATTCAACCTCATGCCGTCTGGCCAATACTTGATAATTCATCTGAAAAGACGGTGAACACACAACGATAAGCTACTTGTTAGGACGGGAATCATCATGATGAGAGTTGTCAACGAGAGAAGAGTCACTTCGTGTGTGGACATAGTATGTTTTCACGCAGCCATAAGCATAATGTATCGTCACACAAGTCCACTCCTGCCAGTCCTCAATAAAACGTCACTTTTCACAATGAAGGAACTTGAAAATCAAAATTGTATTCCAGCGAATTATCAATCATCGATACTCTAATATCGCCCAACCCAAACGCCACCAGTGGCCCGGGGGATATAAAAGTTTGAACCTAACACCACAAATCTATCCCTTTTTTTCAACATTTATCATCATCTAATGCCCAAAAATGTACAAAATCCACGCGCCATATTGATGCAACAATTCTGCTTCTTCCTGAACATGACTTTCAAGGACTCTGTGCTGGTACCGTGACATGTCTAGGATCGATGAAAACCTCATTGACATCGATCTTATTCTTCGCCAGCCATGCGCGGATTTGATCTTGATCGATGACCAGACGATTGACCTTCGCTGTTCCCTTGAGCCACCTGCATATTAAGCTGTTGTCTCGGGGGTCGTATTTATGATGATGTATTTTCTCGAAGTCTTCAAGAACATTGGGCTGTCTCTTCATCTGAAGAACTTTGGACCGGGTGGAGCTCTCGTTTTGGAGTGTCTCAAAAAAGTCCATACAATCTATGGGACTGACTCCTGTGGCCTTGCTAATGAGCTCGATGTTGGTTTCTCCCGTGCCAGCGATGTTGTCTGTAATCGGCGAATCCAAAAGATATTTGAATATCTTCTTTCCCCATAGGCGCATATAGGCAGCGTGGCCAACATCCGATATGGGCCGCTCGGGACCACCGATCTTCTCCTTACTAATTTCGTACGACAGCTCCGTTAAGATCCTGCCCAATTGTTTCTTTTGCCATGGAGGAAGTATGAAAATGCATGCAAGGTTGTAGTCATTCCAAGACTTCTTTTCTTTTGAAAAGAAACCAACAATCTGCTCATCGCCCGAGCTATCCGTGTGTGTCAGAAGAAAATAATCGAAGGTCCACACCTCATACAAGACGGATTTGGATTCAATGTACATCTTCGCAAACAGCGACAGGCGTTGAAGTAGCAGCTGGAACAAAAGTTAGAAAATCAATCGCAAATGCTTGAGATTGAACATACCTTAGATTCGGGAGCAGCTCCATCAACTTTCTTGACCTTCCAGATACCCTTTCCCTGGTGGTTATATGTCAACTCCCCAGGAACTTCATTCTGTGAACAGAACTTCTTATGCGCAAGACTTGCACGTACGTCGACAGTGTATGCAAAACATTTTTCGCAGACGTGCAAAATGGGAACAGTGATGGTATTTGCGCCCGCAGTTTTGACACCAATGACCTCTGGTGGGTAAGCGGCAGGAAACCAGGCAGGAAACTTCAGACCCCCGAATACAACTTGATCAACATTTCGTGACTCGTAAATTTTCTGATTTTGTGGCCCGTTCTCCATTTTAAGCTGGTCCTTGGCTTTTTGAGATACTTTGAGTTTCAGTTCGAGGCCTGTGAGAGCTGATACAGGCGAGGACGAAGTAGATGCAGGCATAGCTTGAACCGGTTCCGCCTTTCTTGGAAGCTTTCCAAGACTTTCAAAATTATTTTGTTGCAAAAATCGTTTGAAATTATCTTCGGTTGAGAGTTGGAGCAAATCGTCTTCTTTGAGGATTTCTCGAAGATCGGATTCGGTGAAGTGTGATAAAAGCGGGGAGAAGAGTTCTCCCTTACCAGGATCCTGAAGGTGAAGTGAAGTCTTGGTTTCTCCAAACAATTTTCGTTCCTTGGCCTTTTGCGAGAATTCCAGAGCAAGCATTAATTGTTTTTCATCCTCCACTAGCTTTTTATCCTTCTCTATAGCTTCCTTCTTCTTTTCGTATTCTGCTTGCTTTTTTTTCTTGAATTCACTTCTGCTCAAACTCCCAGTGTCAGTGAAGTCAATCGCGTGATTATGATATTCGGAATTCTCAAATGTTTGACGCGCTTTCCTCTGTGACTGCTTGTTCTCTTTACGAGTCTGGTTCTTGGCGCGATTCTTTTCAATGGATCTCTTTGCCGCCTCTGCTTTTGAATATTTCTCACTGTCAGTTCCCTTGTACGAAGCTATTCCCTCCGCTATATGGCGGGCCCATACAGTCCTCTGACCTGTCTCAGTGCTCGCAACGGGCGGTTCAGCGCTTTTCTTTGCTTTGCACTTGGGCTGTTGAGGATCGACTTTGAAGTTGTCTTCTTGCTGAGAGGATTTATTGGATACGAGAGATTCCTTCTTCTCTGAGGTCTCACTGCACTGAATAGCAGCTGGCTGTTCAGGTTTGACTTCACTTGACCCTTCAGATTTTGGTGCTTTGAGAGCGTGACGTGGAGAGACGTTCTGCTCGGATCTCAAATCTGTTTTCTGGCTGATAGCCTTCTGCGCGCATTCGTAATCAATACGTGCAATTTGTCGAGCAATATCCCTTCCTTGAAGCGGTCTACAAAGCGCATCAGAGAGCTCTGCCAATTCCTTTTGCACGCCGGTCAATCTGCCTGCTGAAGATCTTGCGGACTTTTCCTTGCGCTTCAACGACTTGGGTTTTAACGACTTGGATCTAGACACCTGCGACTTCTTCTTTGGGGGAGCGTCCTCCTCCGCGTCGTCCTCGTCTGCGTCACGGACGCGTTTATTTGGGGGCGACGAATCACTCAGTCCTCGAGGGGATGAGGTTGGAGGTGTGAGCAATTCCCTTGCGGGTGATTGGGGTTCGTTGGCGTTGATGGCCCCTGCTCTTTTAAGCGTAGTCTTTTGATTGGCAGACTCTGCCGAGATCTTGCCAGTATTCATTTTAGCGAAGTATTTTTCGAACTTTGACAACAGAAGAATGACAGGAATCGATTCGACAGGAAGTCGCAGGTTTTTTTGTACAGTAATTTATCTTGTGTTCGAACAAGCCTTGTGAATAAGTGGAAGTGATGCAAGAAAGTAGCCTGTCTTATGTAGTGGTTATCAGAGAGCCTGTCGACCGCGTGAATCAACGTCTAGGCTTTCGGTATTGTAAGGGAACAGCGAAGTGAAGGGTGCGATTGGTGAGGACCGGCGAGTTATGAAGGAGGAGAATGCGGTGGATTGAGGTGCGTAGAGTCGCGGTCGGATATTGTATCTTATCTGCTGTCCTGCAAACAGGTATGATATGGTGAATGTGTGGGTTGTGTGATGCTTCGAACGAGGGAAGAGATTGGGGTTCCAAAGGCTCCGAAATCAAGTAAGAAATTTTGATTATTTCTGCGACTGTTAGAAGCAGGCTGAACGAGTTTAGGAGTGCACGTACCAAAGCTTGTGAAGTTATCGTCAAGTGTCGCGCGAAAGGTCCTTCTTTTTATATGCCTAGTGGTGGGCGGAGGAAGACAATAGTAAATCCGCAAGAATGCGAAGATGGAATCGAAGGTATTGAGCGTCGACTCGTATTGTTGTTGCTGGCCGTCCGCGACAAGGGGGTTTTGATAATAGTATGCTGCGGGCTGCTCTTACGAATGTTGACGCCTAGGGAGTTATCCAAGTATGTGTCGCGGAATGCGGTAAGTGAATTTCCAACGATTGTGAGGAGTTCTCGAGAGTCTAATGATAGATCCAAAGGAGAGGTTGATGATTCTGCTTATGAAAGCTGTAGTGTTGCTGCAGACTGCTCTCCCACGAAAGCTGACGGCTGAGGACTTTAGGAGTTGTCCAAATATGTTTCGCAGAATGCGCCAGGTGAGTTTCCAGCGATTTTGATGAGTTCTTAGGAGTCTACTGATGGGTTCAAAGCAGAGCTTGATGGTTCTGGTTGTGAAAGCGAGAGTGATGCTGTGGGACTGCTGCCAAACGGCTGACGGTCAAATAGTCATCCAATATGTGTCGCAGAATGCGCCAAGTGAATGTCCAACGATTGTGATGAGTTCTCAGGAGTATGGTGATGGGTTCAAAGCAGAGCTTGACGGTTCTGGTTGTGGAACGAGAGCGTTGCTGGAGAAGAGATTCACCTTCGCGGCGTGGAATTTGAGGGGGGAAGGTTAGCACTGATGATTGCATCACAGCTTCAAACGTCCAGACTAAGGGCTTCACATGATCTTAGAGCGGTTCTTGGGGCTGCTAGGTCTGGCGAGGCTCGGAAAAACTAAGGCATAGGGGAATCGACGCGAATGAAGGAGATCGAAGTCTAGACGGCTGGTCGTCGCTGAATACAATCATCTCATGCAATTGAATTTGACTCGAACTGGCTGCGTTATAGAATTTGGCCTCGGATGAATGTCCTGTGTGAAGTGGTGCCGTGACTTTAGACCCTCCTTCGCCAAATGCGCAGTCCCATTAGGAGAATCTGGCCCATGCCCATCGTCCATCACTTAAGCCTATTTACTTCCGATTATCTGCAAAGCGTGTGACTGTGATCGCTCACTATCTAGGCATCTACTCAGGTAAATGAGCGATGCTTGAGGGTCGACGGTGTGTCCTGTTGTGGGAAATCAACCAGCCTCGTCAGCCTTTTGCATCACCACCGAAGCAACCATCTTCAACGATAATCCGACAATCTCATCCGTGACTCTACGAGAATTACCACGGCATAATAAATATTCCTTGCCTGCTTCTTCTCAAACAGATAGGATATGTCCAACATGTTATGGGAAATGTCTGCAATGCTTTCGCTAGACATCTGCTATCGCTCTGTCGACTGCGAGAATATGAAAAGCTTCAATTACATCACAGCGCGGCTAGAGTCGGTGACTGACTACCTAAAACAGTTAGGATGTTTCGATGGGGAGTCGCCCTATTTTATGGTGGATTGACGAAAACTATTATTCTCATATGACGTATTATTTTAAGGCCAAGGGCTACAAACACCGATCTGATTATATTTAGAGTGCGATATGACTCAAACAGTCGGTTTCCATAAGAGCTTGTGATGTTGTGTTGATTCTGTGTGGATGATGGTGTCGCTGGTGATTCAGATGTGAACGCCCAAACTCATGATTGCACCTTCCAAAAATGTAATGAACGACAGCCATCGAATTTATTTTCATCGAGACAATTGATCACCTATAATTCAGAAAACTCACATAGAACTCACCATAGTTTGATTTAAATGCACCTCAGTGTCCTTAGAATGCCTCGGCAGGATAGTGAGCTCAAGCTGAGGCCGCCAGCCTAAGCATCAGCGGCAGCGAACACTTCAACACATCCACATGGGGGAAGGTCTAGTGGGCTCCACACCCAATTAATCTCAAAAAACATATAATTCTATGTGTTCTATGAAAAGCGCTTCATGTGGCTCTAATTGATCCTCTCTAGAATCTCAATTATCCTCATCTAGAGTTTCCCTTCCTCAGCTCGAGAATTCTCTGTAAATTAATATTGCACAGCATTTCTCACAATACTCAAATGTTACTAAGAGTTGCAAAAGTCCATCATCTTGCATTTGTCAACTCGTACATATAACTGAAGGCCTGTATCTCGCATAATATGAAAAAATACGAGCGATGATGCCCCAACATTACACCTGGACACTCACTAAGGTACCGGTATTTAGAGAACTCCTCTAACATTTATCTTTTCCCTCTTGAATTTTGAATGCTTTCGATTTAAAAAGCGACTTGTGTCTCTTGGCTACTTTCAAGGGTCGTTCTGTAAGTGAGAAGTGACAAGTGACAAAACTTCTAACGCTAGGTCTGTCAACAAAGATCATGATCAACGCCCGTTACTTCATCCTGCGTAAATGAAGGACCGCGGATGAAGCAATACTCAAATTCATATCTAGCCTACGAATCGAGAATCTACTCTGGCCAGTGATCGCCTTGTCTCTTATTACTTTCACACCCATCCATTCTTCTGCCACGGCAATCTGCACCAAGTATTCAAAAGAGTGTTTTGTTTATCCACAACTCTAGCATACAAAAAAGCTATCCTTTTAATCCAACAACCAATCAATCCAATCTTGTCAGCCGACAAAATAATCATCCATCTCCCGCTCGTATAAGCGTTCCTTACTCGACTGTCGCATCTGCACCGGCTCTCATCCTCTACCTCCACCCTTCAGTTTGGTATCGCTCCTTTAGTTTCTTGCTGTTTCGCTCGCAGGCTTCGATTAATTCTCATCTTGAGTTTCGTAAAGTTGTCATTAATAGCGTCTGCTAGATGGCGTACGGATTAAACTGTTTGTTTGTTAGCAGCTAAACTTGAGCGAGATGGAACGAACTAACCTCCTTGCCACTTCTAGTCTTCCTGGTGTCTGTGATGTAAATCTCCTCGAACACATTCTACAATCTTCAGCAACAAACCAGCCAAAGTAGTGCAAGTCTCAACGTAGAGCTTACCTTGTAAGGCATGTCATCCTCCGAAGAATCGGTTTCCACGTCTTTATCTTCCTTCTTGCCCTTTCCTTTGGAGTCAGGAGCCGTCTTCGACGCTCCTTTGGATTCTTTCTTGGGATCTTCGTCCCACTTTACTGATGTGCTCCTCGAACTTGATGACTTGAAACTACCATAGTCTTTGTCGTCATCCTTCAGTTGGTCCATTTTACCATTCATATTGCCGTTCTTGAGAGCTGCAAGAACCGCTCTGCTCACCAGACGACGACGCTTTCCTGGCTTGGCCGGTTCATCAAACTTGTAAGTCTGTTCATCGGAGTGATCCTTCTCCAATGGCTCTCGATCCTCTTCTTCGGGATCTTCTTCGTCCTCCTCCTCATCATCATCCTCATCCTCTTTAGGCTTTTCAAACATTCGTGGTTGAACAGTTCGTATCGGGATATCTGGCTGAGCGCTGGTGACCGTTGAAGGGACTTTTCTCTTCTTCCCATTCGTCTTCGCGCTAAACTTGCGACCGTTTGTTTGAACTGTTGGCGATGGGCTTGCTCCTTCCCCCGTCTCTACTTCCTCGGTCGCAGCACCTCTCGTTCTTGCCGTCCCGCTACTCTTATTCTTCTTTTCCCACAGCGCTTTCTCCTTGGAGTAATCAACCGGATAAACAGTTGGGTTGCGCACAAAGTTATTGACCATCCTGGCTAACTCTTGCGCCCGATTTAGAAGCTGCCTCTCAGGACCGTCACGAAATGTTGTGAACCAGGTCAACATTTCAGTGAGCAACTCATTACCGACACTTTCTTCAAACATCCGGTTCATCTCCATCATCTCGGTCAAGTCAAGAGCGTACATTGCTGAATCGTTGCGGCCGTTTATTTTATTGAGTCTGTAGTGAAAGTATTTGGCCAAGCGTCTCATCGAATCTCCGTCGGATGTGTCGAGATTGGCAAAGTAACCCCATGCGCTTTGTACGCCTGTTCCAGGTTCGTTTATCCACCTTGAATGGTCGACTTCCTCTGCTTTGGTGCCATAACCGTAATCGGCGGTTGGAGTACCACTTGGACGTGGTTGGATTGGAGACACTGTAAATCGTTGGTATGCGCGATAATATGAGGAGATGATCCCCGACTCGGGGCAGTCTGTTTTGGTTCTCTTGTCAGACGTTTTGTTGACTTACTAGCAATTCATTTGGTTGTATTGATATTTGGGACATTTGGAGAACGGATCGACGATCTTTGTCTGGCGACATGGTTTTGCTAGAAAAACTAGAAAACTTTGTTTTGTGGACGTCTGTTTTATGGAAGGGTTGTGTTAGAAATACTAGCGCGTCTGCTCTTGAATAAAACAGTGTTTTCATAAACGCGTCAGGGTGAACTTCACCTTCATATTTGGGTATTCACTGGGCGCTTATCATTGCGACATCATGTACAAACATGGTGTAATGGAAAATGAGTGGGTGGTCATTAAGATTGTTCAGATGGTTGTCATAATGCTCAGAGTCCTCACAACATATACTGAGAGATGAGGGAGGTTTGAATCCAGGAGAGTTAAGGAGATCGCCTAACTTCATTTCCGACTACTTCACCAGCGCAAGAATTTCCAAATTCAACTATGTGAAAAGATTGAGAAGAACCAAAACATCAAAATGTAAGAATTCACTTGATGTTCACAGCAACCCAGTAAGGAGAAACCTCGCCAGTATGTTCCCATTGGCAATCCTTCCCGTTTTTGTGACAAGCTCCGCAAACTGGCATCACTCTATCGCACATTACATGAGATGTGTAACATGTCAAGCATGCCCTTCGTAATTTCTCTTTGGGTACTTTCTCAATTTTGTTCTTGTGGGTACGAAGACGAGGTTTCTTCTTCGGCTGAAGCGACATCGGGCTACGTCTCCCTGTCTGCAATTCAATCAGTTCCAACATCCACAAGGAAAGCCGACAAGTCATACGTGAATTCTAACCAATAATTCATCTTTTTGAAAGCGCTTACTCATTTCATTCTCTGAACATTCAGTCTCAGTATTTTCATCCTCCGAATCCTGCACTTCACGGACCTTTCTGGTAGACCTAGTATTGCTGCTGACAACTTCTTGCATCTCAACATCGTCTTCTCCCTCTTTCTTCTCATCGCTGTCGAAAACGTCGCCATCTTCACATTTGCAACCTCCACTCTCGCTCTCGAATTTCTCCAAAGCGGCCATGTACTCTTCAGGATGATGCATCGGACGTTCTAGCGCATTTGAATCCGCCAAGTTCACCAATCCCATGGTAGCCCTCTTGATATCCGCTTTCGAACCATTCGCAGCGGCAGCAAACTTGGTCATAGCATCTAACAATAATCGATGAGTTGGAGAGTAGTCCTTGATGGATCGGATGATGCGACGAAATGTCTGCGCATGGGCGGCGTGGAGAGGGATGATACTCTTATCCGAGGTGACTGTATCAAGGAAGGACTGGTTGATATAGGCATTGAAAGCGACCATGAATTCTCGCAGCGATTTTGTGTCATTCAGATTTATGTTGTTGATGACTGAGCAGGGGTTGTAAAGGGGGGAGGTGCTTCGGGACGACATTTTGGAGTTGGTGAAGTATGGTTTCTTACTTAGAGCTGTAAGAGATAGAAGAAGATATTATGTGTATATATGGATGCGAGTGAAAGACGACGTGGTTTGCGTGTTTGCGTGAGGGTAAACCTGGAGAGTTGGAACTTTCTTTCATGTAGAGTATGCGGATTGGATGCTGTAAACAAAGCTGGATGTGTGCGCATCGCGATGTTCTAAAAGACGGCTGCCAACAGTGTAAATAAAAGCGAACATAAGTACGTTGCCGTAGAAATGTCCCCACAGAGACCTTCACTTTTGGCAGGCATGCGATGCAGTCCTTGACGGAATAAGTTTGTGTAGACTTAATTTTGTTTGATCCAAGATAATTATTGACCAGGAAAAAGTCTCAAGTCATACGACTGCGTGAAGGATCATTTTCCAAGACAATCTGGTTGCTATTTCTCGTTTGTTGCCAGTGACTACTTCCAAGAGCACATCATATCAGCCCTTCCTTTGGTAACGAAATTTCAAGTCAAGTAGAGTTGCTGAAAACTTGAATATACCACTCTCTTCAATATCGGAAATTTATTCACGAACCCAGATTAAGAGACAAGATTACTTATGTTCTTCTATTCTAGAATCAAATTAACCTATTCGTGATGTCTGTCGGGAGTTTCATCCTCAACAACCATCAAATCTAATTCCCCAGCCGCTCTATCGTTGAAAAGTCCATTCTCTTTATCACACAGTATCTCTTCCTCTTTCGCAAGCTCTGCGTCAAAATCGATGGAACCCTCCCAAGTGACCATTCTGTGACCTCTCCTCGCAGGCTTATCATCAACAGGATTCAAAGTAGTATCCTGAGCGGTAGAAATATGGTTTTGTTCGCTTTCTTCTCTATCCTGATACTCCATCATTTCAGTGACAAACTCCAGCCAACTATTGCTACCGGAACTAGTGTCTGAGCCAAACTGTTCAGTTTCTGAAGACGACTTCCGACTACCGTTTGAGCAATATTCGAAAGTGCCGGGAGGAAAGGGATCATCGATGTCCGAAGAAAGCTGGCTCATGGGGCTGATGGGAGAGTAGACACGGTCGTTGTAAAAGAATTCATCGTAAGGACCAATATAGCTACGAAAATTCGGGATTTCGATAGACAAGGCAGGTTTATTGCATAATTGATCGCTTCGGTCATTCTTATCACGTCAATTGTCAGTGACTTAGGGCAAAGCGTTTCAGCAACATACTAGAAAAGAGTAAATGAATAACGTTTATCTTACAGTTCTATTGGTTTGGACTCTCGCAGTATCCGAAGGTCCTGTTCCAAAGCGATTGGTTGAATTAATATCACTATTCTTTGGTAGGTTGTTTATGATCCCATCTTGGGAATCTCCTGTAGTTTTGGTTTTCTGTTTCTCCTCGGTTCGTTGAATGGCATCATCCTTCCTCTTTTGTGCCTCGTACAGGTGTCTTGCTTGACGAGCATTTTCCAGATTTTGAACCGTACCAGCGCTACGACTCGTATAAGTGCAACCTGTGTTCCAGGTCCGTCTGCATTCAGAGCACAATGGCTCCCTCCTATCACAGTATCGTGATAGCCGTTTGCAACAACTACACGCTCCAAGATTGACAGTCTGAAGCCCAAAACTCCCCAGGAGGCGGCCCTGTGGTAAAGGAGCTAAAGCTTCTTCGATGGTAATGTCCTCAACATTGATCTTCCTTTCTCTGGCAAGCTTTTCGAGTTGTCTGGCGCGGCGAACACTTGAAATCTGCTGATGACTGAAAGCTGTAGGTGCCTAATTACACATCAGATTCTCACTCCCAAGTCAAACGGTAGGTAGTTCTGTAGGTGTCTACTCCTACGCCTGAAGAAATTTCGATTTAAGAAGACTCACTAGCATCACGAGATCATCCAAGTGTGATGGACCTGGAGAGTGGTGTTTTGCTCCGCAATAACCTTTCTCAAGTTGATCGTACTCTTCTTCAAAAAGAGAAGGATGCAATAATACGTTTGCCGGTCCAACACTACAGTAGTCACTTATTGCGGCTCTGATATCCTCGTCGGACCCAAGATATTCTGCACTGAAACCGAGAGTTGCGCACAACAACAAGCATCGCTTTGGATGATTTCGAATGGAAGCACAGACACTATATACCCATGATCTTTCTTCCTCCGTCAAACAGGTAAGTTGATCAGCCATAGGATTTAGAACAATATTTGTGAGCATGTACTCAGTACTAGCCATGATTCTTCGGATGGAACTGAGGTCATGAATATCAACTTCGAAAAGCAGATGTTTATCAGGATCTGATGCCATTGTGGAAACAAAACCACAACTGTGTGAAACCGCACGTCAAGATCGAGCAGATCAGTGCATAATGTTGAAGTTGGATTGCGATATCTAGTAATTTCGAGCGCAAATATTTGTGATGATCAGAAGGTGTCAGCAGGTGATACGGAGAAATTTGATGTTGCTGAAAGAGTAGGAATAATGGTGTACGAAGGAATGTCCTCAATAGTATCGACAGACTATGCCGCTGCGGTATTCACTTCTAAATATGGAAGTTACGTTGGCAACTGCCGAAGGACGCTAATTCAGTTCAGGCGGGAATTGCAAGGCAAGTGCTACAAGTGAAGAATATCAACAATGACTAACTCGCAACAAATAGAGAAACAATCGTTTTGGTATTTGGAGGCATGCAAAATACTCCCATTGACCATGAGATCGGATCCAATGGGGGTTTCTCTCATCTAATCTCATTGGAAGTATACAAAGTGATGCAGAAATAAAGAAATGATGACATGGCTATTGACCTTCGATGTGTACTGTAATTGAAGCATTATATACTGTTCTGGGCCCACAACAGTACATATTGAAGATCAAGAGCCCAACTATAACAGAAAATATTCCCTGTAGCCAAAGTTGAACTTTCATCCGCTTGGATGTTAAGAGGGCCAGAAACCCCGAAGTCCCAACCGGGATGGCTTGAAAATCCACACACCATGAGAGGTAGATATACTGGTGGAAAGGTGAACAAGTAGTTGCACACGAGTTGCACTTCTTCTCTGAAATATCGCATATCGATAATCTCCAGGTCAAGTAACACTACTTATGAAGAAGTCTCTGCCTGAATGGTCGATATGCTCTCGCACACAGACAAAAACAAGATAATTTAGACAGAAATCTTCAGAAAAACGCCAGAAAACCGAGATATAATTTTATTCCGTTTCGCATAGCTTAGCTTTGTCCTGAAGCATCCAAGATAGACGCCAACTTTCTAGCCATCATTGGAAGATTATGTTCAATAAGCAAAGAAAATGAAATTGCCATCTAGATTTGTTTGAAGATCTTGGAATGGTCTTTCGCAGGGAAATCTTGGCGGGTTTGTTGCAATTCGCCAACCGCAGACATCAATCCCATCATATCGGCAGATCCGAAGATCATACTCCTTCCTTTGCTTAGTATCGCTTTCATCTCTGGCGGACCAAAAGCTAGACCAGAAGCCGGCATATTGTGTTTGGCAAGGGCTGATTCAAAAACTGCAACTGCGTCCTGCCATTCGTTCTCCACGCCCAGAATGCCACCTCCCTGAAGATCCATGCTGATTCTGGCATCCAGAGACCCCAGCCATACGCTGTCGATCTGATCTCCACATTCAGTAAGAATGGCATCCAGGTTCTTGATACCTTCAAGACTCTCAATTTGAATGATAATGGCAGCTTGCTGGTTGAGATTGGTGTGGAGAGTCTTTGAAGGATCGCAAGTTTGATCGGATACTCCAGGGAACCATCTTGCTGGTGGAGCTGATCGGGTTCCTCGAGCCTTCCTTCCAAACTTTGCGGCTGAACAGATATGCTTTGCCTGTTCGACGGTCTCGACCTGTGGCAGTACAACACTGGCACCTGCGTCAAGCGCAAACCCTATGTTCTCGTGTCCATGGCCAGGTACACTAAGTTCATCAGCGTGTGCATCTATCATGGGTATTTTTTCAACGTACCGAACAAGAGCTGCACTTCTTCCCTCACTGCAGAATTGTACATCGTAAACCATCTTCAAAGTGTTCTTGTCAGAACGGTCTTCCAAGAATGAGCTCGAATACTTACCTGGGTCATTGTCTCGACGCTCATAGCGGAATGTTCCCAGTCCACCCACACGACATCGAAGCCAAACATTGCAACCATCTTCGCAACAGGCGGTGACGGCAACCCCATAAAATATCCCATGAGAGGTGGAATCTTTCCCTCATGGGCATCTCTGATAGCCTCTCGCAGCCTGTGGGGTTGATATAAAGAAGGAGCTCGATACGCTGCCATTCCAAATTTGGCGAAATCCTCTGCCCTGACAGGCTTCAGACTGTTCTCAGCTATGTTCGAGCCCATGACGAAAGAGTATTTGAGTGGTTGTGCGAAGAAGAGCTATGAAGTTGCTGGAGATTCTTGGTATCAAAGGAGGAATAGGATAGAAAGAAAACCGAGGCAGAAGCGGAATAAAAAAATGAAAGAGGAGGATGAGATTGAATTATAGTGAAGCATTCCTGAGCCCCGTGTCACGTTTTGTACCAGTACTACTCCACATAGTGCTTTTGTTTACGTAGCTTAGCTACAGCCAGTTGCGGCAACCTATTCGTAGCTCAAAAGTAAATGATTAGGCTTTAGACGTACCTTCTGACCCGAAGCATGGATGTGACCAACCATGTTCCAAGCTCAAGATGTATGAGACTTCCAAGATGCGAATAGTGCTGACAGAAGGCTTTAACAACGCACTGGGCGCCTGTCCTTGCTCTTAGCCATTTCAGCTATCCACATTTTCAATATCATGCCTCTCATGTCGCCGCTCTCGACTATGATTCTCTTGACCCAGAAGGAGGTACATTATAGCTGTGTGGAGCTAGAGGCGTGGAGCTCTAGGGTCTTTGGCAGCACGGTGTAGGGCGAGCGGGAGCCATCGTGTTGTTGTTGCGGTCAACCCGCTTATTGGTGTCCAGAAAATCGGAATGCCTTAAACGCAAAGCAGCTTGAATCTCTGTTTGGTTCTTTTCCAGACCCGTTTTCTATTCAATCTGCAATCGATCCACGGAACCATTTCTTGATTAGATTTTGTAGGTTGTTGGATGCCGAGGTCTATTCCTGGTTAGGTAAGCCGATTAACCGAGCCACCTTTCCACTTTGGGTTCCAGGGAAGGCTATTGGTGGGGGTGGCCAATATCCACCAGGCACAGTCAGATGTTTCTCTATCTCCATCTTTTTCTTCATATCGGGTTCTACTATGAGGCGATATCTGACTACCTATCTTCAAAGTATTTAAACCATCTGTTTACAGAGCAATGCAGTGGCGTCGTCTGAAGTACCCCACGAACAGGATAACCCCAGAGGTAAATCCTCGTACAGTACCTTCGCTTCCTAGTTCTATAACGCATATCTAACGGCACCTTCCATCAAAATATTATTCCTTGATGCTGTAGGCTTAGTAGCATTGAATTAATGAACGATTATCGGGCAGTCAAAAGGCTCTGTGAGAGCTCTACGAGACTATGTGGCGTGGTGGAGGTTCGAGATCAGTAATAACCGATACATAAGATCGATAGTCATCGCTTCATCCACTGAACCAAGATATGGTTCCTCTATTGCCTCTTCTTTCGGCCCGTCGACGAAGTTTTTGATCTTCCAGGGTTTCAATATCCATGGTTACGTCACGTTGTCCACGTCTGATCTGAGCATTAACTTCTCAGCATGTCCTCATAGGTAGGCTGATCAAGTACGCGAAATAATTGCATCAGCCCGTCCATTTAATCCACACGAATAACCGACACGATATTGCAAAGATATTGCGATGATACATATCGATCGGGTTCGCACCTTTTGAACCCCGTTCTTGGCCCGGGTCAGCATTGAGTTACCTTTCCCATTTTCCTAATCAGGAATCAATTTCCTTTTCTAGAATATGTTCATAGTCTGGTAGGTATGCAGTCTGGGTAAGCAAATATCCCATTACCAAACTCTATAAGCAAGATATCTTCTTCGCCTCGTTTCGCTTGGTTCGAATACATGACCGAGGCGGTAGCTGGTCAATATTAACTCTCTACTTATACCACATCAACATACAGATGAGTGAGTTGATGGCTGGAAGTCGTACGATATGGATATTACATGCAATTTCTATGCCAACATACGAGTAGTACGACATAGGTCTGACCCTCAGCGACTCGGGAACCAACATTCTGGTATGCGCAACGCTCTCACCTCGCAGACGCCTCTGGTGCCTCATCATACCTATACCACTGTGACCACTGCTAAAAGCCGGAATTTCGAAAGGCGACTACACGGATCGCGGCCGACAATATTTCCAAAGACTCAGGATTTTGCCAGCCAAAAACGGACACCCTCAACAACACAACGGACCGCTATTCGCCGGATTATCAGTCCTAATAATCTTATGATGCGCGGTGTGTAGGGCTTTCACGGATACTAGTTTCCGAGTAACAAAGATTCAATTCCGATTAATAATAAGCACAGGATCCATGAGAATTGATTACCGTTGATGGGCTTGATCTGATTAGTGAACAGTTATTACTCTTTTGTCACGCATGATGTCCATACAAATATATATCAGCCCTGTGCGATGAGGTGGAAAGGCTATCTGACTGATTGTGCAGTCATGATTACCTGGGAGTAGACTTCCAGCCAACGAAACTGAGTACCAACAACAAACATTCGGCCAGATAGGATATGAGCAGTTAATTCTGAGCTGCAGTCCCTCACGGCAATGTTACCATCTAATCTTATGTCTGGTGGTGGAAATTCGTGTGGGTAAGTATTACTGTATTATGACAAGTAGCTTCCGATGTAGAAAAGGAAATTCAGCACATCTCAAGCGTCAAGCTACAGATAAACAACAAAATAGAACGTTATCCACTTGACGGCTATATTTTTCGATTCGGTAATTCAAAATGCTCTCCTAACGCTCACATCTCCATGATTATCCACTATTTCAAGATACACCATATCCATGATTTTCCGCCCCTTTGCCATTTCCATGTCCAGATAACCTTAGCCCCCATCGGATGTGCAAAACCGTTCCTATCCATTTTGGCATCCCATCCAGCCAGACCCAAACGCCTGAAAGCAATGAACGATGGAGACCTTAGTTGATAGCTAGATTGATAATTTCGTACCCGTCGTACACAGCAGAGAATTCCCAAACAAAGTCAATTCCCAATTACGTCTTCTTCACAGAAGCGATTACCATGTTGTTTCCAAATGAGAATACTCCTTGGAACTCAATCCGAGATCGGCAAACACGGGGTCATTTTCTTTTAGACCTTCAACACGGTCGTGATCCTACGCAGCAGAAGTTAGTTCACTTCACGGTGTCAATGGATGCAAAAGCTATAAAGGCACATACCTCCTCCTCTAACTTCTCCAATTCCTCCTCTGGTTTCTCCTTTGTCTCATCCTTAGCATCTTTCTTCACCTCATCAACTGCCTTTCCAAACCCGCCATCAACACCCTCTCCAATGACCAAAAACTGCGTGCCCTCGTAATCCAAGAGTTCCGGGTCTAGAGGCGTCCATCTGAGGCCTCTGAACTTAGCTTGCAATTCCTTTGGGTATTTTGCTGGGTTGTCAATGGTGGCATTCGCAGGGCCGGGAGCCTCTGGATTCTTGACGGAGCAGACAAAGGAGCCTTTAGTGTTGATGCCTAGCTCTTTTTGGATCTCACCGATTTCCTTTGGGACGGTAACGGTGTATGCGAGGTGGGATTCACGGCCTGTGCTGGTGATGGCGTAGACGCCTTCGGCGAAGGGGGTGGCAGATGGGGTTTGGCTTGTACTTTGAGATTATTAGACTTGTTTCAAATCAACAGTGAATGAATACGTACCCAACGGTTTTGGTAGCATACTCAGTACCCGAAAATTGTTCTCTCAAGTCCTTGATGGTGAGACCTTGCTTCTCTACAAACATCAAGAAGCGATCGTTGCGGCTCTTCGGTAGCATCTTCTTAGGAAGAGCCAGAAGACGTGCTTTACCATCATCTTGAAGAGGACCGTCGCCAATTTTTGCACCAAGTGGGATGGGACGGAGAACAATATATGAACGTGCTACATCCTCAATACCCTGTGGCTCATCGATATTGACGCGTGCGCGGAAGAAGAAGTATATAATTCCTTTCTCAAGAATTGAGGAAGGGATGGCGGCTTCGCGAGCAGAGTCCTCGACAACCGAGTCGTTGTTGGCTTTGATTTCCTCGTTTTTGGTATCTTGCTCCTTTTCAGCTGATTTGTGAGCATCTGCTTCATCGGACTTGACTTCGTCAAAGGCGTTCTTTTCTTTGGCAGGCTCCTCGGTCTCCTGGGGCTTTGCGTCCTCTGAAGTTGTTCCATTTGTCTTTTCGGCTGACTTTTCCTCACCATTCGCTGGAGTAGGCTTCTCTTCGTCTTTCTTGTTGCTTGACTCGGCTTCAGCATGACCATTCGTCTGTTCTTTAGCTTCTTCCTCCACATTGCCATTAGTTTCAACCCCAGTCATCTTCTCACCCCCGTCGGCGCCATTTGCACCGTTTGCGTTCGCTTCTTCATCCTTTTCTTCACCATTAGCAGCTTCACCATTGGTAGCACCATCAGTCAAAGTCTCCTCAAGAGTCTTTTGTTCTTTCGCCTCCTCCTTCTTCTGCGTAGCCTCAAGAGCTTTGGAGGCCTTTGAGGGACGGCCGCGTTTCCTCTTTGGCGCTTCTGCGCTCGAGTCTGTTGGAGCGCCTCGTTTCTTGGAAGCGGTATTGGCGGGCTTAGGAGGTGTAGATGTGTTTGGCGAGGTGGCTTTTGCGCCAGAACGTGAACGTGTTCCTGCCATTTTCTATGCTACGACTATTGGCTGGGTTGTGGTTGAAGTGGTGGAAAGCGTTTGTATGGTGATAGACCTGTGAAATGGAGCAGTAAGTAGATGTAATTGATGTGAAATCAATACGTTAGGTGTTTAAAATGGTAATTGAGATGGAAGTGAACGAATAAATGGTGTAGTTGAGATGATCGTAGTCGAGGTACTTGAGATTGAGGGTATATAATAGCTAAAGCTTTTGCCAACGAGTGACTGAGCTCGGTATGACTTTATACCATTCTTCAACCCCCAGCTCTCTCAATTAAAGTGAATCTTCCAGCCTCTAATGCTTCATGTAACGGAGTTTAGACTTACTAGAACAGTTCACCTTCAATTGGTTGTGAGCCTTTAATGAGCTAGAGTACGGCCTCGTATTTTCAATCTCTCCGTCTTTCTGAAAGACCCAGCAATTGACCAATGGCACTTGATGAATTCGATTATGCTGTCCTAGATGTTGTAGATATGAACGGTTCAATGGTTGTCCTTATGCAATATTATAGTCAGTCGCGTCAAACGCGTGTTTGGTATACCAGACGTCATCGACAGCGCGAGCGAGCCCCGCTTTAGTTGTCTTACACGTGATCCACCTCCTATTCATTTAACCGAGATGCATTCCACTGAGCTCATTGGCCAACTGCAAAGTGGTGGTACTATGTAGAAAACAATGGAATCAGCTCTCATACTTCAAAGCACCTCTCACTATACGGTGAGTATCCGGTGCCTCATTTCATAGCTTTATACGAATGGGTCACTGAACTAAATTGTGTTACAAAGTACATTATCTATTGGGGTTTAAAGTTGACAGCTATTCATCCTCTGACTAGAGAGTAATGTAAAACCAGTAGTGTCTTGGTGTAAAGTAGGCGCTTTACGTCTTACAAATACTTTTGTCTTACCTGTGGTAAACTAAAATGACGAAACAAAAGGCCAGCAAAAGGAAAGGGAGTGGATGCTTCGAACATTTACCAATACTGAGAATGAAGCCAAAAAAGAAAATAGTACAACGAGAACGTAGATGTCGAATCGGCCTACAATTCACGCTTGACTTTTAGCAAAAATTAGTGGAAGATGATGAGGAGTATCCTTTAAAACATTATACTCCTAAACAAAGTTCGAGCGAACAGAAACAGCTCTTAAAGCAGTGGGTGGTAGAACTTGTAGACATGCTCGCTCGTAAGCCGTCTGGGTAATTGCATATTGAGTCTGCTATAACCAATACATAGCGAAGTCATGCGTACACTAGAACGAATAGAAGGCTCAAACGTGATTGCAAGTTGATAGGTCGTTTCTCGATACCGTGTTTGCTCAAGTAATCATCTTAGCTCCGAACGAGCGTTTGTGCCTGTCCGTTTGCTGTCTGGGTCCCAAATATAACAAAAATTATAGTCGAGTTGATTATGATGGGTAGCAGCGCGGGTGCAAGCTGTACAAAAGCTTTGTTTCTGCACTCCTTTGCTTATGTGGTAAGGCAAAGGCAAACACCAACCATCGTCGGCACGTGCCCGCCAGCAATATGAAGATACCGAGAAGCAGCACGTGGTCGAAAAGGCCGACAAGCCAAATACAGCTGAGCTGCTCGGAAACCAAAAACGCAAATTCCAGACAGATGACTCTCAGGAGATCTCCCAGAAAGAAGAGCGCTCGCATTCAATTAGGACTGATCACGTGACGGGCATAATCGTCACCGCCGTCCTCCCCTGAAAGTCTCGGTCCCCATCTAACAGCAGGAAGGTAGGTACTTGTCCGGTAAACTCAATGATGACGAACACGAAGCATCACTATTCCACTGTGGCAGAGTTGATAGGGTCAACAGTTTTGATCGAGTAAGTATCGAGTAATTATCGAGTAAAACAGCCGTGGGCGGTAAAGGCGCTACTCTAGGGCAGTTTCCATCGAGCCGGAATTCGCCTGTTGGGATTTCGATGCAGACGTCAAACCACCACGGCCAACAGGAGTGGCATTGCTGACATCTCTCAACAAAGGGAAAGCCACCGTCCAAGTTGCTCATAAGTATCGTGTTCCTGTAGCAAGGTGATGCTGACAGGTATAGAAGCGATGTATCTCGACCGAAAGTCATCGTGCGGCATCTCGGAACCGGCCCGATCATCGGTCTATTTCTGTCCCTTTAGCCTCATCCCTATTTTCTCTCCTTTACTCGATCAAAACTCGGGATAGGCTCGTGTTTGGGTGCTTGGAAACGTCCTAGAGACGTCTCCACTACTTCTCGATGGATCTAGAGATGGTTCCTGAGCTACACCTTCCACTATGGTCTTACCGGTTCCCGAATCGCCCGCGGCCTGGCTGCACAACGTGGAGATAAAGCGCCAAAGATAAGGATTTGGTGGGCTGTTGGGCCATGGAGACGACTCGACCACATCCCGGGTTCTGCACCCCACAAAACCCTGGCTTCGTCGTCAGAAAGACGGTATTTGAATCCGGGGCATCTCGTCGAAGCCTCTTTCTTTTCTTCTTTTCCGCTTCTTTTGTTGTTGTGTTTGGAACAAAGAAATTCTTCAAGTTCTTCCTTATCAAGACATACGAATCTAAGCCTCATATCTTATCTCCCACCTTCAGAGGACCAAGATAAGCACATTCCACAAGCCAATTATCTTTTTCTTTGCTTGCTGAGCTGTCAGCCTTGTTTTAATACATTCTACTTACAATTCAAAACTTTAACGGTAATCCAATATCAATATGGAGGACTCAACTCAGATTCCCTACCCAACTCCCGCCCATACACCACCCCACCACTCGAGCATCCCACTCACGGTTCTCGTGTCAAGTAGAGCCGTGATTTACGATGAGGACAATAACCTCATTGTATCTCCTGCAACTCTCACCTTGTCGCCACAAACTGGCACCATTATATCAATCCTGCCGACCATACTCCCTCCTTCGAGTTTCCCGCCAAATACGATATACAAAGACCACTCACCACATATATTACTCCCTGGTCTGGTTGATGCTCATGTTCATTTGAACGAGCCGGGCCGCACAGAATGGGAGGGTTTCCACACGGGAACACGAGCTGCAGCTTCTGGAGGTGTGACAACCGTGGTTGACATGCCTCTTAACGCCATCCCGCCAACTACCACGGTTAATGGATTGAAAGAAAAGATTAAGGCTGCTCAAGGACAATGTTGGGTTGACGTCGGTTTCTATGGCGGTATCATCCCTGGCAATGCAGCGGAGCTATTACCCCTGGTCGATGCAGGCGTTCGAGGCTTCAAAGGCTTTTTGATAGAGAGTGGTGTAAGTGGTCTCAATCACTATAAATAAGCCACCATTATTAATGACTTTACAGGTTGATGAATTCCCTGCGGTATCATCATCCGATGTCGCTCTGGCCATGAGCACGTTAGCGAAAACGTCAACTACGTTGATGTTCCATGCTGAGATGATTCCGCCGATTACCGCTTCCGTCGGTGACGATGTTCAGACATCTCTACCACCCCTCGAGCCCTCTGGTCCACTAAATGAATACGACACTTTCCTATCCTCTCGTCCGCCAGCTTTTGAAACGTATGCCATCGAGGAAATCCTTGCTCTCTCAGTTATCGCTCCTGAACTGCAATTACATATTGTGCATCTCTCCGCCATTGAAGCAATTCCGATTCTCCGAGCTGCACGAGACCGAGGTGTGAAAATCACAGCGGAGACATGTTTCCACTACCTCGCACTCGCAGCAGAAGAAGTAGCGGACGGAGACACTCGCCACAAATGCTGTCCACCGATCCGAAGCTCAGTCAACCGTGATGGTTTATGGTCTGAGCTTGCTTCACCAAATTCGGTCATTCAGACCGTGGTTTCGGATCATAGCCCGTGTACACCAGAATTAAAACTTCTTCCGGATAACCTCAGTCAAGGATGCGGTGCTCATTATTTACAAGAGCCTGTGAAAGGTGTCAATGGCGACATGATAAGTAAGGAAGAGGCCGAGGAAAAAGAACGCGGAGACTTCTTCGCTTCATGGGGTGGTATCTCATCCGTCGGTTTTGGTCTCCCGATCCTATGGACCGAGGCCAAGACACGATCAAGACCCATCGATATTCTCGATGTCGTCCGACTGTGTGCTGTCAACACCTCGGCGCAGGTTGGATTGAGCCACAAGAAGGGTGCATTGAGACCAGGCATGGACGCTGACGTCTGCGTATTCGACGACGAGGGCGAGTTCGTCGTTGGTCGCGAACAAATGCTCTTCAGAAACAAAGTCAGTCCTTACCAAGGTCGCACCATGAGAGGTCTCGTCAAGGAGACATGGGTTCGAGGTCAGAAGGTTTTCGAGCGCAATGGTGTCAACGGCGGATTTGTGGGCAAGGGAGGTCTACCTATTGGGAAATTGTTACTCGAGAAAAGATCTTAAGTCTTGACTACATAATTGGACACGGCGATGGAACATTTCGGGGGATTTTGCATGTGCTTGCACTTATACTGGCGTTCTCTTTTTTTGGGATGATATCACGATCTAATGATGATTAAATTGGAACAACATCATGGTACTATTTAGATATGAAATATGATTATCTACCAACGGTGGGGAAGTCTTGTTGTGGTTGACGTGAGGTTGTCCAATCGTACACTCTCGCTTCTGCAGGGTGATCATCGAAGATCGTTTCTCCAGGTCTTTCTTTATTGGCTCCACCATAATTAGATTGCTCCTCCACTCTTGCTTTGCTAATCATTTCTGCCTATTGCTTATCTCATCAACTTCTCGGAGGCCACCGAGTCCTGACTATCGTAGACACTTGACGTTTGTTCTATCAACTTGCACTTGTTCGAGAGTACGAGATACTTAAGTGGATCTCATCGAGCAGCTGCCAACAATCTTTTCACCCACAATCTTAGCGCCTTACTGCCGACTGAGATAGTACTCAAGCTTATAAATGGCAAATTCTAATGTAAGCACTTATTTGGATATAATTCTTTCTGTACATACTTGCTAAATGATGATTATACAGACTACCCGAAATGACCCAAATTGGTCACACCCTCCAGGTCCTACAAACATCTCCAATGACGTCGCCTTACCTGACCATAGTTACTCAAACACAAACCAAATGCCATCTTCACCCTGGAGAGGCGGAGAGCATCACTACTTTGGTAACACTCAGTCTACATTCTTTCCTTGTCCAACTCACTGACACATTCGAGGACTCCACGACACATTCTGCTTCCTCTGTAACGCTCCATCAACATCCCCACTCTTGAACTGTCAAACTTGTGAAAATGCCTACCATGCCACTTGTACTCTCCCAGAAGAATCTACAATCCCGGATATCTGGTTCTGTGACCATTGTGTGGGCTATGGATGGAGTGAGCCGCCAATCGAAAGTCCGGATCCATATCCTACACCGAGAACGAACTCTTTTCATCCAGTTGCGGGAGATGATCGTACGGTTGCAGATGTAAATACTACGAGGAAAGAGAACAATCCTGAAATTCTTTCGCCGGAAAAGGAAGCTCGAGCTGTACCTCAACCAGAAGCACCCCATCCACCAAAACCCAAAAAGCACTCCCGACCCCATTCTCCCGGTCCCCAACCTCATCGAAAACGCAAGTCGAAGTACTCACCCTACACACCCGAAATCGAAAAAGCTCTTTCCGTCATCACCGCCGAGTTAGAAAAGACCTCGAGAACTTCTACCTCTACACTCACACTCGAGAATACTATACAAACTCTCGAACAGCGGCTTAGAATGCGCGATCAGGAAATTGTGCTGTTGAAGCGGGAGAGAGACGGGTTGAGGAAGGAGGTAGAGAAGGAGAAAGAAGAGGTGAAGAGGGTTGAGGGTGTGTTGGATGATGTGAGGAGGGATAGAGTAGCGGAAATTAGGAAGAGGATGGGTGTGGAGGAGGAGAGGAATGATTTGAAAAGCAAGGTGGAAAGTTTGGAGAAGGAGGGAAGGGAGTGGAGGGGACGGCTGAGGGAGTTGGTTGGAGGAGAGGTGGGGGTGTGACGTTGTAGCGATGTCTTCTGGTTAGTGGTAATGTTGGTTTGTAATGCAGTTTACTACATCGGAGATTTCTATCAACCTTCAGTACAGAAAACTCACCCATACCTTCAGCCCCGAGACAACATATACGAAGCACTAGCGGCTACCACCTTCCGACACCCTCAGAAGATTGCGAAGAGTCTCGCCTCATCAAAAGCGCATCTCAGAAAAAAATACAGAACTTTTATTGCCTACTACCAACGTATCGCAGCTACATAACCCTCCTCAAAGAAATTCAAACGAACCATAACGTCCGCATCTTTGATTGATGCCAAAACATCCTCGAAAATCAAAACCCGTCACCCAGACGCCCCAAATGTCAACAACAACTCCTAGGATCAAACAAAGCGAGTCACACAGACCTCAGACCCTACAAGTCCTACCGACAATTGGGCTATTCTTCGACAATTTATCATGGGACACCACTTTACTCGCTCTTATCATCCACATGATCCTGGCCATCTTTTCATTTTCGTGTTCGACGCTTGGAGGTTCACATCCCACAATCCGGAGCTCTCATCGTCGGCGGTTTCGGAATCTCAGGGACTTCTTTGCCAGCTACTCTTCCGCCTTCTTTGACACTGCGGACCAGCTCTCCTCGTTTCGAAATCATTGCTACGAGATGGACTTCTACTGGCTCGTTAGTCTCCACAGATTAAATCCAACATAACACCAGACACTAAGATCCATGGAAAGAACTCACCACTAACATCCTCCCCCCTCTCCTCCCCATACTTCACCCACGCCCGATAAAACTCCTCAAACCCCTTCAAATTCCTCTCAATCTTCTCAAAATCAATCTCCTGACCCTGTCCATTCTCCCCAGCCGTCTCAAGCACCATCATCGAATTATAACTCCTCGCCCTCTTCAAGCTCCTCCCCTTATTCCCCTCCAAGACCTCACCCGCATTCGTCTCGCTCTCCGAGATCACTGCTAGATTACTCGAATTCTGCCGTTGGTTCTCGTGTAGTAACTTGAGGGTGCGTAAGTCTTTGTAGGATTGCGCGATCAAACTGCGTAAGGGCACGAGTTCGAAGTTAGGGGCTGGGGGGGCGGCGGGTGCGGTGTTGTAGATTGAAGATGAGAGGGACTTTTTGAGGTTTTGGAAGGAGGTGGACTTGGTGAGGCCCTTTTTGGGGGCGTTGAGGGTGTTGGTGGATGTTGAATTCGGTATTTTGGGGGCAGATGTGAGGATTGGTGCGGTGGTTGAGCGGGGGAGGGAAGGGGGTAATCGGTCGTCGATGGTTGATGTACGACGGCGGTTTGGTAGAGTGGCTGGTTGGGGTGGTTCCGGGAGGTCTGGGAGGGCTTCGAGGTCGATACTTTCGAGGCTGTTTGTTCTAGATATCCTGTTAGTACATCCTCAAGCTCATCACAACTCAACCATCCACGAAAACCAAATTCAAAACTCACTCATACCCTCCAGGCCCTCCTCCTCCATTTACCCCTCCAAACACAGTCCTCCTCCTCCCCTCCCCGGTAAACCTGACCTCTCCCCTCGGAATAACCGTATCCGTCATCTCAGACGAACTCCTCGACGGCCTCAACCTATGCTTCTTGAACGAGCTATGCAAACCCTCTCCACTAACAAAGCGACGTAATGTCGAAAAGACGCCATTTCCTAACTAATTAGCTTTGACCAACAAACGTGACCTGCTTGAAGCAGAACCCAATAGCCAGAAGCTTGTGTGGAAATGGAGGAATAAAAGGAAACTCACTCGACCCCTCAGAATCGTTACGCCTCAACGAGCTCTCTCTTCGCCTCATCCCAAAAACCCCTTAAATAACCCCTTTTTAATGTCTCGAATCGTCCGTCGTTCAATCCAACCGTAAACCTCGTCGCGCCAGAGCCAATACTCGCAATGATTAAATCTTGCAAAGGTATTTCAGCTTATATGCGCACTTTTATAAGATCTTAACAAAGTGTGATTGGCGCTTGAGCAGAGTGGGTAGAGCAACATGAATAACAGACAGCATTAGAATCTGAATGTGTAGCCAGCCAAAGATGAGCGCTATGAATGGGGTTGTATATAGGCTAAGCTAGCTTTGTTTAGAAAGTGGAGTGAGAAAGCGGACGCGAATAATTGTTTTGAAGCTGAAAATTTTGGGAAGTGAATCTCTCAACACTTTTGCTCGGGACCTGCTGATCCGCGAACGTGAATCGAGGCGAGGGGAATGTCGTGATGCAAACATGAACATGACGCGCAATGGAGGCTTAGAACTTGAATTATTAATCAGGAAAAGAGATTCAAAAGCAGCAAAAGAGACAACAGGTGATATCATAAATACTGTATGTATTTGACGGCTAATCGTAGGCCGCAGCGAAGTAAACCCTATGTAGGGTGAGATTAATGAGGTATACAATCCAACCTCAGAAGATCGTGTACACGAAGAGAACCAATTTGACCTCCAGCCCATAGAGCTTGAAGGTATCGTCGAAAAATCAAATGCAATCATGCTCCAAACCAGTGATGCCATGCGCAATAAACAAAACAAGGAAATAACTATTTACAATGCAGATTCTTGTTACCCAATTTCCCCCCTTCAAAGTGGCTACCGGGAGCCAATATGGATTAAAGTTGAATGTTGCAGAATGTAATCAGATCCGCCTACATGACAATGCAAGGACCGGTTCCTGTCCCTGAGTTGCCTCCACGACCAGCTTCGACTATCTCAGTAGACATGACGTTACAAGAACCAGTTCCAGTGCCCGAATTTCCTCCCCGACCAGCTTCGATTATTTCGAC